>NW_017673302.1:46604-98044 GCF_001879085.1 Nicotiana attenuata
GGGGGGGGGGCGCGAACCAGCAGTGGGGTGAGATTGTTTTTTTTAATGGGGGATCTGCGAATTATCTTGGGGAAGAAGGAGGAGTCTTTATTTTATTAAAGCAATTCGCAGTACTATACTGCGAATTGCTGGGCCCAAAAATCGGAGTGTACTCAATTCGCAGTATTGTACTGCGAATTAGTTAATATTTTTTTTTAATAATACGCAGTACTATAATGCGAATTACTTTAACGACTAAATTTCCGTTAAAGTAATTCGCAGTATAGTATTGCGAATTAGGTAGTTACGTAACTTTTTTTTTAGTAGTAAAAACGTGTTTTTTGTCCAAAAAATCATTAGAAAAGTTCGGAAATCGCACTCCTGAAATGCGACTTTTGCGTATTATTTTGACCCGAACACCTTTAAAAAGAGTTTAAAGCCCCCGCCTCTGTCTCTCTTCCCCCTTTGTTCGTCCCCTGTTTTTAGGGTTTTTGCTTTGCGTTCTACTTTCTTCCATTTTCGCTCTGCTACTTCTTCGTTAATATAATGAGCAACACCAAAGACAGCTTCAACGTTGCCGATCTCACCGCTGGTAAAAATCCTATCCACAACGCAATTTTATTTACTCAGTTCTATGTATATTTGCTAGTAAAATATTTTGCTTCTCTAAAAAGATGAAACTTGGCTTTTCTGTGTGTAATTCGTTAGTGAAATTATCGGGGTTTGTTTAAAAGATGAAACTTTTGATGGGGTTAAGTTAAACCATATCCACTAAACACTTTATAGCTTACTTTTATGTGTAGTTTTCTAGTGAAAATTCTGGATTTCTCTAATAGATGAAACTTTTATTGGGGTTTATACACGATGAGTTAAATTTATCCAAACTCTTCGTATAGTTACTTCTGTGTATCTTGTTAAATTTGGTTCTTCAAATATGCTTTTAATGGGGGATTTTAAACCACTATACATACTCCCTCTGTTAAAAAAAATTGTCCCTTTAGTAATTCAGGACCAAATTTGTTAATTATTTCCAACTATAACGTTAATATTAAAGAAGTAGTAGTTCTTTTTAATGATGCTCAATTCTCAAAAAGCATTTAATAGGGGTAAGTTAGTAAACTATACCTTGTATTTATTATTTTCGTAATGGACGTGAAAAGAGTTAAAGCGACAGATAAAAAGTTATTACTACTACTAATATGTGCAAGTAGCCAAGTAAACATTTCTGGGTTTCTTTAAAAAATGAAACTTTTGATGGGACCATGTGGTAGAGTTAAACCCGATCAACAAGACACTTTATAACTTATGTGTATTTTGCTCGTGAAAATTCTGAGCTTTCTTAAAAGATGAAACTTTAGATGGGGCTCAAACTCTTAATACATGCTATAGTTATTTAAAAGCAGAAACTTTTGCTGGGCTTTTTTTTTAAGTTATTTGCTTGATCATTTGTTTTTTTAATGTTATGTATTTGAATTTCTCTAATTAAATCTGTTTTGTAGCTTTGGGTGCTGGGGATAGAGAAGACCTAGTTAATGCTCTCAAGGTGAGTTGTTTTGTGTGGTGGTTTTCTTTAGTTTAAGTAATTAGGGTGATTTTATTGATTTGATTGTTTTGCAGAATAAACTTCAGGATATCACTGGGAAGCCCACAAACGTGCTTGAATGTTTGTCGCCCAATGTTAGAAAGCGTGTTGAAGTTCTAAAGGAGATTCAGGCACGTGTTTCTTATACACTACTGTCGTTTGAATTTGTGTCATTGTTATCTTAGCTGCTTTTGGCTAATCATCTACCATTTATATGCCGACTAGTTGGATTAAGGTTTAGTCATTCGTTTCGTACTTAAATAAGATCCATGTAGGATAAGTGTTAGCTTCAGAGATTCTCTAGTTTTATAGAACCCTTAGTTATGGAGTGAAACATAAATTTTGCTTCTTTACGTGAAGTGAAGATATTATTTTGCATCTTATGTATTTTCTAGATTCATAGCATATATTGTTGGTTAGTCGCGTCATTGTGAGTTATTTAGGAAAGTGTATCCGGTATCCTTGATTCACAAAATACTATGTGCATTAGTTGCCAAATTAGCTTTCATATTTTTTAGTAAGTTTATTAGTTTCTGTCGAGTTGCCGATGTCTTTCTATCTCAGGTTTATTGCCTTTTAATCTGATATTTTGTCTTTGCAACCTTGGATGTTGAACTCTCTTTCTCTTTCTTAAACTCAGTCTCAACATGATGAATTGGAAGCGAAGTTTTTTGAGGAGAGAGCTGTGCTTGAAGCCAAATACCAAAAGTTGTATCAGCCTCTATATACAAAGGTCTGTGATGCGGCTGCATTTGCACTTGTTCCATGCATCCATTGATTCTATACTCCCTTTATCTCTAAGTAATGATAGCTAAAAAACTGAACATATGCAGAGATTCGATATTGTGAATGGAGTTGTTGAAGTTGACACCTCAGAGACTGAGGCAGCAGCATTGGACCAGGACGACGGTGAAGATGCAGTGGGTATGTTAAATATCAAGTTAGGGTTCATACTTGCTTGCTTGCTTTCTTGTGATATTCATTCTTGACTTGATAGGAAAAGGAGTCCCTGATTTCTGGCTCATTGCAATGAAGAATAATGATGTGCTATCTGAGGAGGTTAGTAGTGGATCGTCAAGTGCTCCTTTTTGCTTTTATTTCTTGTATCTAGCAAATCCATCTATATTAATGTGATCCGATTCTGTAAGTACAGATTACGGAGCGAGATGAAGGAGCACTCAAATTTCTCAAGGATATAAAGTGGGCCAAGATTGATAATCCAAAGGGGTTTAAGCTTGAATTTTTCTTTGATACTAATCCTTACTTCAAGAATACTGTGCTGACTAAAACGTATCACATGATTGATGAAGATGAACCGATTCTGGAGAAGGCCTTAGGGTATGTTGATATATTAATCCACGGCCAATTTTTTTGATTTGATTTATTAGTCTGTTTTCTCCAAATTGGCTTCTCATTGCTTGTAGGACCGAGATAGAATGGTATCCCGGAAAATGTTTGACACAAAAGATTCTAAAGAAGAAGCCAAAGAAGGGTTCAAAGAATGCCAAGCCTATTACTAAAACAGAACAATGCGAAAGTTTCTTCAACTTCTTTAGTCCACCTCAAGTTCCAGAGGACGAAGCGGATATTGATGAAGATGCTGTAAGTGTTAATTTTCTTGAAGATATTGATGAAGACGTGCAAGTGTTTTATTTTCTTTTGAGGCTCAATTTGAATAACATTTCTCTCTACTTCTTCGGCAGGCTGAAGAACTTCAAAGTTTGATGGAACAAGACTATGATATTGGGTAAGTTGATACAAAAATTTGCATAACCATGATTTTAATTTGCATTTGAAGTGAATATTTTACCATATAGAATATGAATTACTGAAAGAAGATTTTATTTTTAAAATTGCTGAAGGAAGATGGTGCTATAGTATCTATATTTCCATCTGCCTATTAGTTGCTGAAGATTCATATCCTAATGGTCTATGCAGGTCAACTATTCGAGATAAGATTATCCCGCATGCGGTTTCTTGGTTCACTGGTGAAGCTGCTGAAGATGATTTTGCTGACCTGGAAGATGACGATGATGAAGATGATGACGAAGATGATGATGATGATGACGACGAGGATGAGGAAGAGGAGGATGATGAAGATGATGAGGACGAGGAGGATGAAGATGATACCAATACCAAGAAAAAGGTACTAATTAACTTCCATGTTTTGTGCCTTAATTTGGATATGGCTATGGCTATGAATGCTAACCCTTTTATCCTTGTTTCAATTGTAACTGCAGTCATCTGCTGCGCGCAAGGTATGAACAACAAATTCATTTGCTGATTTTTTCTTTCGTAAAACTAGACATACTTAGTTGTTTATATTTTCATTGCAGAGGGGTGGTAGAGCACATGCACCAGCGGGCAGTCAGGCTGGTGAGAGGCCACCAGAGTGCAAGCAACAGTAGTGCTGCAACGAACTGGCGACATGAATCGTGATATTTGTGCTGAAAAGATGGATGGCTTAGAGAAGAGATCCTGCAATTTTGTTCACTTGTTATATGTGGGGTATGCTAGAACATCTATTTAGTCATTTTTCTTTTCCTATATTTTCTGGTTTATATTCTTTCCTTGTGTCGGTTCGCTCTTTTATATTCTGGGGTAGATAGGAAGTGGAAGTGTGATGGGAGTTGTTGTACTCTTATTGAATTCTGTTGGTGATTTACAAGTTTCAGGTATAGGTGTAGTTCAGACATTTCTTTGATCTTGAGTAAGATGCCTTTCTTTTCTCCTCTTTTTGGTCCTAAATATGGTTCTTGAATTGGATGTTGACTCAATACAAAATACAGATTTATTTGTATCAGAACTTTTTATTTGATTTTAGTAGAATGCCATCTTCTTTTAATCCATTCTGTTGGTCCCAAAAGGGGGAGTTTTGTCCATATGAGAACATTAAGCAACTTCTTGGGCTACCCCCTCAAAATAGCAAGAGTGATAATCTAAATGTTAACGTTGTTTCACTCATGCAAGATATCAGCTATAGCCTATAGGGGGTTAGAAGTCTTATTTAGTCGATGATTGGGGGGAGTTTAATGTACCTCCTGAATTCAATGCCTTTTAGTGAAATTTTGAGTTAAGAATTTCCCTTTATATTCAGGGAATTTAATAGTTCATATAACCAAATAAATTCCTTTTCGCCCTCTTTGCTAAGTGTAAGCAAATGTCTCTACTTGTTGAATTCCATGAAGGAAAAAGATAAGAAGCCACTTCAACTAAAAATACAACGTAAGATACCTTAAACTAATAGAATTAGCACAGTATAAGTTGAAGGCATGACGATTGAACTATTTAAGAAGGATTTAAGTCAAATAAACAGTTTAATATTGCAGAAACTGTTTCTTTCATAGCTAATCCGATTAGAATTTTCTTTTATTTCTGTAGGGCCATTGTCAAATTAAATTAAAAGTGAGGAGAAGGAATGAGAGAGGAGGTTCTCTAGAAGTAAAAAATTTACTCACATTCGGTATTTAGGCTAATTCGATAAGCAAATG
Source organism: Nicotiana attenuata (assembly GCF_001879085.1). Classification (NCBI taxonomy): domain Eukaryota; kingdom Viridiplantae; phylum Streptophyta; class Magnoliopsida; order Solanales; family Solanaceae; genus Nicotiana; species Nicotiana attenuata. The sequence continues at coordinate 51,657 of NW_017673302.1, forward strand.
CTATTTGCTTCTTCATAAATTTTGTACATATACTTAACTATGGTTAAGGGTGGCAAGTGGGCCGGTTAGGCCCGGGACCGGACCAGGCCCGCGAGCCCATATGGGTAGTGGGCCTAAACGGTCCTACCCGTTTAAGCCCGGCACAAAGGAGACATGCAGGCCCATGTGGACCGGTTCACAGTAGGGGCCCGTTAGGACAGGGACCGTTAGGGCCCTGGAGGCTCCTAAGTGGGCCGGTTCAACTGGTCCTAACCGGTCCCAAACAGTCCTAAATGGGCCCAACGGATAATTTAAAAAAAGAAAAAATTCTCAATTCAATTTCTAACCGTTGCACCTTTAAAATGTAGCCGTTATTGCTGCCAAAATAGCCGTTGGCTATTTATAAAATAGCCATTTAACCCCCCCCTCCCCCTCCCCAAGTTTGTTTTAACCCCAAACTTTTTATAATTACACTTTTTCCCTATTTTCAACTATAAATACCCCCTCATTCTTTCATTTTTCTTCACCAAATCATCAATCTCTCTCTAATTTTCTTCTAAAATTGGTTACTTTGTTGTTGCAACTTGTGTGAAAAATTGTGAAGTTGGTGAATTGAAGTATTCATCGATAATTAATTTCAACAAGTTTTTCGTCAATTCGGTAAACTCGTTCCAACTCTTTAGTTTTAATATTATAGTTTTGTTTGTTTTATTTAATTACTTTGTATAATTATAATTAAGATGGCCTATTCCTTAACAAAATGTTTAGTAAAAATAAGGAAAAATCCAAGAGTGGTGAATCTAGTGGCCAATCTATTCCTCCTCTAATTCCTCGGCCTCCTCTACCGAAACCCCATACCCGCCCTCCACCTGCTGCTATTCTTGATAGTAATAATACTTTATTACAATTTACGGAGAGTCAATATGTGCATAATGTTGGAGGTGGTGAAAACTTAGATCATGAATATATGAATTCTCTTTATGGTAATCCAACTACTGATGAAGAAGATGAGCAGGAAATAGATTTAGATGAAACGCAACCGGATGATGATACACCCACTAGTCCTGTTACTCAAGTTAACCCAACTAATTCAAATGATGCTCCGGTTGATCCCCCTGTTACTGCCCCTACTTTTTCTAGACAACCTTCTAAACGGGCCGAAACATCTCTTGTTTGGCCATTTTTTATTCAAATAAGAGAAAGAAATAAAGCTAAGTGTAAAACTTGTGGCAAAGAGATGGANNCGGGGGGGGGGGGGGGGGGGGGGGGACGGGAAGTTTGAGGAGACACATAATGATACACCCTCAAGATAAAGCTAAATTTTATCAAATGAAAGCTGCGGCCGAGGGGACAAGTCCAACTAATCAGCCTGACCCTAGTACCGGGTCAAATCAATTTCAACCGGGAATTAACACTGTTACTGGTGGTATTTTATATTATGACCCAAGAAAAAATAGGGAAGAATTGGCAAAAATGGTTACTGTTATGTGCTTACCCTACAGTTTTCCGTCTAACCCCCACTTTGTGCATTATATTAGAAAAGTTTTTAATCCTACTTATAAAGGATGGCCTCGCACAACCGTAAAGAGCGATATTTATAAATATAAACATGAATATGAACAATATTTGCGCTATTTATTTACTCATATTAATTGTCGTGTTGTTATTACTACTGATATTGGTAGAAGTGGTAGTGACTGTGATTATCTTACTATTACAAGTCATTGGATTGACGAGGACTGGATAATGCAAAAGCGCATTATTGCTTATAGAATAATTAATTCACGTCACACAGGGCAGTTTATTTCTAGCACAGTTACGGATATTTGTAGATATTTTTCATTAGTGATAAAATAATATCAATGGATAATGCTACTAGTAACACTAATGTTGTAGCCTTGCTTACCACTATACTAAATCCTGCATTTAGTAACATTTTTCATGTTAGATGTATTTGTCATATTTACCATTTAATTGTGGGTGATGGTATGTGTAACGACCCGACCGGTCGTTTGGAGCTCTAGCACGTCGTTCAGCGGTTTGAGGCCTCGAGTAGTTTTACTTCAGATATTATGACTTGTACGCATGGTCGGAATTGAATTCCGGGAAGTTCGGAGTTGATTTGGAAAGAGAATTCTCATTTCGGAAGCTTTAAGTTGAAAGAATTGACTAAGATTGGATTTTTTGAGTAAACGACCTCGGAATCGGAATTCGAAGGTTCCAGCAGGTTCATATGATGATTTCGGACTTGGGCGTATGTCCAGATCGGGTTTTGGAAGACCAGGGAACATTTCGGCACCTATTGTGGAACTTAGCATTTTTGGAAGAATTTCATAAGTTTGGGTTGAGGTGCATTACACTGTTATCAATGTCCGTTTGAGATTTTGAGTTTGGGAATAGCTCCGCATGGTGATCCTGGCGTTGGGAGCGCGATTGGAAGTGAATTCGGAGGTCCGTGGGTCATTTTGGAGTCATTCGGCTAAAGATAGAAGTTTGAAGGTTTTTGCGAAGTTTGACCGGAAGTGGAATTTTGATATCGGGGTCGGATTCCAATTTCGGAAGTTAGAATAGGTCCATAATGTCGAATATGACTTGTGTGCAAAATTTGAGGTCAATCGGATGTGATTTGATAGGTTTCGGCATCGAATGTTGAAGTTGAATTTCTCAAGTTCATCAAGTTTGATTTGGGGTGTGATTCGCGATTTTAGCATTGCTTGATATGATTTGAGGCCTCGAGCGAGTTCGTAATGTATTTTTGGACTGGCTGGCATGATTGTTTGGGGTCCCGAGGGCCTCGGGTGGATTCCGGATGGTTAACGTATCAAATTTAGAAATTTGATGAAGGATTGCAGCAGCTGGTATCTGGTGTAACCGCACCTTCGAGGTCTTGGCCGCAGGTGCGGAGCCGCAAGTGCGGCTTTGTAGTCGCAGAAGCGCGTTTGGGCAGAGCTGGGCGGAATCGCAGATGCGAGGGTATTTGTGCATCTGCAAGACCGCAGGTGCGTGGTAAGCTCCGCAGATGCGGAATGCGTGAGGGGCAACTGGGTCGCAGGAGCGGAAGGGCACGTGCATGTGCGAAGGCGCAGGTGCGCTCGAGGGACCGCAGAAGCGGATTTCGCCCAGCTTGAGGAGGACCGCACTTGCGATGCATTTCCGCAGGTGCAGCTGGTGCACCGCAGGTGCTGAAATGCTGGAGGCAGTGAGGTTCTTTAAAATCGGGGGTTGAGTTCATTTCAACCCCATTTCTTCCATTAGAGCCAATTTTGGAGCAACTTTGAGGTGCCATTTTCACCACCAAGTATGAGGTAAGTGGTTTATGTTAGTTTTGAGTTAAATACATGATTGTATATGGATTTGAGCATGAAAATTTGTGAATAACTTGGGGTTTGAGGGAAAACCTAGAAAATTAGTATTCATGGATTTTGACAACGATTTTGGACAAGAAATTAAGAGTAAATTATATATTTGAGTTCGTGAGGTTATGGGTATAGTTTATCTTCGAAATTTTTTGGAATCCGGGCATGTGGGCCCGAGGGCGATTTTGTCAACTTTTTGATCGGGGTTAGGAATTTTTATAAATTGGATTATAATGAGCAGTTTGCATCGATTTGAGTCTTCGGAAGGGCGTGGATTGCCGGTTATGAAACTTCGGAGCGAGGTGAGTCTCCTTTCTAACATTGTAAGAAGGAATTGTCCCCATAGGTGAGTTAATTGGTAATGTGCTCCTATTTGTGGGGGCTACGTACGCACGAGGTGACGAGAGTCAGTGCGTAGCTACTATTATGCTTAAGTCCGGGTAGTCTAGGACCCAAAAGCATGTTTTACTTGTAATATTTGAAATCTGGTTGTCAAATTGAAATGCTTAAAACATATTGAAACGTATAAAAGAATTTATAAAAAACTAGACATTTGTTTCTTGACTTTTAAAAAGAGTTTTCATTTTATTGGATGATTGATTCCTTGATGGTTTCTTGATTGACTGTTTGGAGTGTTTATTTAAATTTGACCACGTCGCATGTATGATTCGCGAGCGGGGTAATAGATGCATCTATGGTTCGCGCCATTCGACCCTCTGGTAGTGCACAGTTGAAATATTGTTGGATCGGGCCGTATGTCCTCGGCATGATTTGCGCATGCTTGTATGGCTTGCCTTGTAATTTACTGAAATTGATATTGCTTCTTCCCATCTTGAGAATATATGTATAAATGAAGAAAAAGGAAATTGGAAATTTTCATATAAAAGAAAGAATTGTGTACTTGCTTCACTCTATTGAATTACATTCATGTTTATATAAACCCTCGACTTGTTATATTATTGATGTATCATCATTGGACCACTAGTAAGTGTCGAAGTCGACCTCTCGTCTCTACTTCTTTGAGATTAGGCGGGATACTTACTGAGCACCCGTTGTTTTCGTACTCATTCTACACTTGCCGTGCATTTTTGTTGCACAGGCACCTGCATCTCCAGCGGCTTAGTGGGCGTAACAGCATGGTTGATACGGAGACTTAGGTGAGCTGTACTTCTCGAGACGACCCGCAACTAGCAGAGTCTCTTTTAGATTTCCATATTTATTATCTGTCCTATTTGTATTCCCGGACAGTTGTTGTATTATTTTATTCCCTTGAGATAGCTCATGCACTTGTGACACCGGGTTTTGGGATGATTATGGGATTGTTTAATATTGAGTTTGTTAAAGACATCCGTATCTATTCAGTAAAACTTATTACTTATTGTTTAATGTACAAAAGGAACGATTTCGAAAATGTTAAAACAAAAAATTTCAAGTAAATTGGTGTTGGCTTGCCTGACAGTGGTGTCCGATGCCATCACGACCCTTAGTGGATTTTGGGTCGTGACAATATGGTATCAGAGCACTAGGTTCCCTTAGATCTCACGAGTCATGAGCAAGTCTAGTAGAGTCTCGCGGATCGGTACGGAGACGTTTGTACTTATCTTCGGGAGGCTACAGGGTTGTTAGGAGTATTTCCCTTCTTTATTCCTCATCGTGCGGTTTTATTCCTTTGAGGTTTATGCCTTTATTTCCTTCCTATTCAATCTTATGCAACGTGGAGCGCTTATTATAAATCAAGAACTGAGAAATTTTAAAGGTACTACAGTGGTGGTACGGGATGCTTCTCCCGGCATAGTTGATTTGACTATTGTCGTCGCCTTGTGGAAGGATATTCTGTCATTCCAGCTCAGTAGTTGTACTTCTGAGAGCTCTGAGGCTAGGCACAAGTTGCCATGATGCTTATGAACGATTGTCGCACAATATTGATGTGATGGCAGGATGCTTGCCTACGTGTCGGGGCAGTGAATGACTGAAGGGAGGTTTACTCAGTGCATGATTTAGAGATTCGGTATTTTATTCCCGGCGGGGGAAAGGCAATCGGGCTAAGAATGTTCAGATTTGGGTTGATGGAGTAACGAGGCTTGGTATTTGCGAGCGTGGTGGAATTTTCATCTATGATGAGGTGCCGTTGTCCTTGTTGAATGTACTAAGTTCGCCGGTGTTAAGACCTTCGACAATTCGCCCTTGGGGCAGGACATTGTAAGATAGTGTTGGAAAAGCGGCTGTCAGAGATCGCGGGGTGCGGTGGTTCAGGATTGAATGTGTATTTCCAATGCCGACGGCTCGAGAAAGATGATCTTCGGAAAGGTTTAAAAGTTAGTAGCGGTCTATTGGTTAAAGTGCTACCGAGATAGATTTTGATCTAAGGCGTCAGCTGAGCAGCAAAGGATGACGAAGGACATGTGGAAAGTGTCATGTGGTGGTTAAATTTCTAGAAGGCCAAGTGTAAGAAGCGGAATTCAAATAGTTGCTTAAAGAAGAGGGTTTGGCCAAAGTGGGAGAGTGGCAGAGCAGCCCGTGGATGCAGTGGCAGGATAATTATGCCCTTGAGGAAAGTTTGGAGTGATTTGGAAATTGTAGTGGACGGTGATTGGGCCTACGGGCTCAAATCGAAACATTGGCTGGTATACGGCGGGAGATTTGATATGATGGAAAGGATTGGCTTGATATGATGAAGGACACAACATGACCTTAGCTAGGCAGATATTATCGCATATTTAGTTGATGTCCACGAGGAGTAAATGGACTTGTGCAGCTGGTGGATGAGCACGGGCTCAAGACGGGGTTATTAATGTCATAGTAATTATACCCCGTGCAACAACGTTGGAAGATGTCGGCGCGTAGTCTCCACATTTGGGTATGTCTTCTATGAGCAGATCAGCGGTCGCGTGATTGGCAAAGCTTCGGCGAAGGGTTTTATTAACTATCCGGTAAGAGGTCTAATATGTGAATGTTGCTAGAGATTCAGAGTGTTCACGAAATGCTAAAGGAAGGATTTCGAGGAATCTGGCGGTTTAATTGCGCAAGGTCATGTCAATAAGAGATAAAGGATCTTGGTGGGGTCCAAGGTTTTGTAATGGTGGCTTCAAGCTAAGTGGGAGAGTCGGACTGCCTACGATGGGGTTGTATGATTATTTTCTGGTGAGGTTTCAGGTTATCGGTGTATAGGTAAGTTGTTTCGACTAAGGAAAGAGGACATCATTAGTAATTTGATGTAAAGGAATTGAAGAATGTGTTCTATTATTGGCATCATCGATTCATGTTCAGGCTTTGGGAAGACTCAGGAATTATGCTTCACGTTGAAGTGAGTAGCAAGGAAGGTGATTCGGCCGAGTGCTTCTTTGAGAAGGTGGTCATGGGCTAGCGGAGCCTAGCAGTTGATTATATTCGGGACCATGTCAGAGTGGGTGACTCTCAATAACGGTCCTCGTGAATTCAAAGATTAAAAATACGGTGCCTAAGGATTCAAGCCCGCGGTATGTTTAAGAATCGAGCTTGTGAAGTAGCTTATGATAAGGGTCTCAGAATGTTCTAAGATGTTTTGGCTTGCAGTATAGCATTGGGAGGAAAGGGAGAAAAGGACTTCGGATTCGTAGAGGAATTATCAGAATGGATGTGCTAGTCGAGATGCGAATATGCGCACAAGGAAGGTATGAAGTGGTTCGTGGGATTTGAGACAGCATGGTCTCGTGTTGCAAGTCCACTCGGATTGAGTGCATTATGTGTTGAATGAAGTTATTATTATTCTAAGGCAAATAAGGACAAGTTAGAAGAGGTTGGATTGGTTAGCCATGGTTGAGTTGGCATACTGGTGGCAGTGATCAGTTCCTTCAGCGTGATTAAGTTATGCAAGTGATTTGTGATGGTACGTGTGAGGCTTGTCGTCTACCGTAATTGATTTTATTCGCAACTATTTCTAGTATTATGGCCTGCTATGTGTAGGCGGATCCCGAAAAGGGCTATGGTGGCTTAGGCCACTACTTGAAGAATTGCATCTTCTGCGGTTGTGAGAATTCACTCGTGTGTTGATATGGTTCTCTTGGAATGAGTTAAGTAAAAAGTTTCCATGTGAGGAAGTGTTTACCATGTTAGTGGTTTAGGAGTGGTGATAAAATTCTTGTACTGTCGCATGTCAGCATGTTAGGTGCCGTGAGTGGTGTGGAATTTGAAGGTGAGGAACGAGGTTGCGGTTTGGTGTTGACAAGGATGTCGCGAGCTCGGATGAGCATGAAAGGGATTTGAATGTTTAGAGTAAGTTGGCATTGTCTTAAGCGCCACCTGGGATCGGTGATTTGTGAAAGAGGCTTTGCATCCTGGTTATGGATTCTTGATCGCTTTCAGCGTTAGTGCGGCCGATGGTATGGATGTGCAGACTTGTTATCTGTTACGAAAGGTCGTGGGAGCGTGTCCCACGGGAAGATTGTATAAGTGTGGCATGTAGTCACTTGATTGATTCGAGAATGAAACCAAGTATGAAGATTGTGGTGATATCGTTAATTTTTGAGAAATTATGCCTGGAGGGCACACAACTTATTGGGTTGTGGAGGTTTGCTCTGGTTATGATGGTTATTTTTGTGTGTTATGGGAGGAAGGGGATTATTTTGGACCCAAAAAATATTATTGGCCTAGTTCGGTGCGATCAGAATCGGCTTGAGGTCTGTGGATGGATTTGAATATGAATATGGGCTCTATATCAGGCCGAATGTGTTCATTTCAGCATAGCTCTCCTTATGGAGGAGTATTCGGACGTTGGATGTTAATTCGTCGTTGGCTATTTCATGTAATGCTATATTGTGCCGTGCGAGTTGTGAACGGCTCGATAATTTTCTTATTTGTTGTGGTTTCGTGTAGCGATGGTGTTATTTGAGCAAGACGGCTCTTTAGTTTCAGAACATATATCGCACCTCAGTTGTGCTTGAGTTTGTTAGCTTATGGCGCTATATGTCCCCTCAGGGATGGTATTATGCACTTAGCGTGTTTGTGACCTATATTCGGTATTGTGTTGTAATGAGCAATTTAGCTCGATGTGTATCTCCTTATGTAAATTTTATGTGTGGATCGGGTGGCACGCCGCCATGAGTATGTTGTTTGGATCGGGTTGCATGCTGCAACAGTGTGATGACAATTACCGTCCCTTATATATTCTATTCTGCGTGTTTTGTTCCCCACTTTCTGAGGAAAGTTCATATCAGCTGTGTGAGTAGAGTAGTCCCTTTCAGAGCTCGTCTTTCTTATGTATCACGTTCGAGTTGGTAGCCTATTGGCACATTGTGGCATCATATGAGACTTTTGGCCATGTCTGGGGTGGCTTGTTGCCTGAGTAGTTCGTACTGGGTAAGACAAGGTTGTTGGATCTAGGATCAGTGCAATCGAATTGTATGAAGTATATTAAAGAGCAAAGATCATTATTTGATTCAGAATGAGGTAGTGTTCTTGTTAGGAGTGTAGCCTCAATGATTTGTTGACTTGGCAGTTGGTTATGAATTTCTACTCATCTCTTCTGTCATGGCGGTATTACGAGAGTTGGAACAAGACTTATATATATCTTGAGGTGCATGGTGAGCATCAGATTCGGGGAATGTTGGTTATTATGATCGGAGAATGTTATTATGGTTCTGTGGATGAGGTGGCGCATGTTGAGAATTCGGAAAATGTATGCAGTCATGTTCTGATACGTCGTGTAGTGATTGATACAATGTTCTTATGTTGAAAGCAGGCCTGACAGAAAATTCCGGGTGTTGGAATTGGGCTCTAAGCTTATTTGCTTGAATAAAAGGGAATATCTTCAGAATTGATCGAGCTAATGTGCTCAACTGAGTTGTGGTAGCACGGATAGGTGCACGAGGTGTTTAACTGTGATTTCAGACAACTCCAGCGCAGTTCTTAGCACGTTCAAGGACGAACATATGTTTAAGTGGGAGAGGATGTAACGACCCGACCGGTCATTTGGAGCTCTAGCGCGTCGTTCAGCGGTTTGAGGCCCCGAGTAGCTTCACTTCATATATTATGACTTGTATGCGTGGTCAGAATTGAATTCCGGGAAGTTCGGAGTTGATTTGGAAAGCGAATTCTCATTTCGGTAGCTTTAAGTTGAAAGAATTAACTAAGATTGGATTTTTTGAGTAAACGACCTCAAAATCGGGATTCGAAGGTCCCATCAGGTTCGTATGATGATTTCAGACTTGGGCGTATGTCCAGATCGGGTTTTGGAAGACCCGGGAACATTTCGGCACCTATTGTGGAAGTTAGCATTTTTGGAAGAATTTCATAAGTTTGGGTTGAGGTGCATTTCAGTGTTATCAATGTCCGTTTGGGATTCTGAGTCTGGGAATAGCTCTGTATGGTGATTCTGGCATTGGGAGCGCGATCGAAAGTGATATCGGAGGTCCGTTGGTCATTTTGGAGTCATTCGGCTAAAGATAGAAGTTTGAAGGTTTTTGAGAAGTTTGACCGGAAGTGAAAGTTTTGATATCGGGGTCGGATTCTAATTCCGAAAGTTGGAGTAGGTCCAAAATGTCGAATATGACTTGTGTGCAAAATTTGAGGTCAATCGGATGTGATTTGATAGGTTTCGGCATTGAATTGAAGTTGAATTTCTCAAGTTCATCAAGTTTGATTTGGGGTGTGATTCGTGATTTTAGCGTTGTTTGATATGATTTGAGGCCTCGAGCGAGTCCGTAATGTGTATTTGGACTGGTTGGCATGATTGGTTGGGATCCCGAGGGCCTCGGGTGGATTCCAGATGGTTAACGGATCAAATTTGGAAATTTGATGAAGGATTGCAGCAGCTGGTATCTGGTGTAACCGCACCTGCGAGGTCTTGGCCGTTGGTGCGGAGCAGCAAGTGCGGCTTTGTGGTCGCAGAAGCGCGTTTGGTCAGAGCTAGGAGGAATCGCAGATGCATGGGTATTTGCGCATCTGCGAGCCCGCGAGCTCCGCAGATGCGGAACGCGTGAGGGGCAGCTCGGTCGCAGGAGCGGAAGGGCACACGTAGGTGCGAAGGCGTAGGTGCGCTCGGGGAACAGCAGAAGTGGATTTCGCCCAGCTTGTAGAGGACCGCACCTGCAATGCATTTCCGTAGGTGCGGAGCCGCAGGTGCGGCTGGTGCACCGCAGGTGCGGAAATGCTCGAGGCAGTGAGGTTCTTTTAAATCGGGGGTTGAGTTCATTTCAACCCTATTTCTTCCATTGGAGCCAATTTTGGAGCAACTTTGAGGTGCCGTTTTCACCACCAAGTATTGAAGTAAGTGGTTTATGTTAGTTTTGAGTTAAATACATGATTGTATATGGATTTGAGCATGAAAATTTGTGGAAAACTTGGGGTTTGAGGGAAAACCTAGAAAATCAGTATACATGGATTTTGACCACGATTTTGGACAAGAAATTAAGAGTAAATTATATATTTGAGTTCGTGAGGTTATGGGTATAGTTTATCTTCGAAAAATTTCGGAATCCGAGCACGTGGGCCCAAGGGCGATTTTGTCAACTTTTCGATCGGGGTTAGGAATTTTTATAAATTGGATTATAATGAGTAGTTGATCTCATATTAATGGGTTTACATAATTATTGGCTAGTGTTGGAGCATTTTGCATCGATTTGAGTCTTCGGAAGGGCGTGGATTGCCGGTTATGGAACTTCGGAGCGAGGTGAGTCTCCTTTCTAACTTTGTAAGAGAGAATTGTCCCCATAGGTGACTTAATTGGTTATGTGCTCCTATTTGTGGGGGCTACGTACGCACGAGGTGACGAGAGTCCATGCGTAGCTACTATTATGCTTAAGTCCGGGTAGTCTAGGACCCAAAAACATGTTTTACTTGTAATATTTGAAATCTGGTTGTCAAATTGAAATGCCTAAAACATATTGAAACGTATAAAAGAATTTATAAAAAACTAGACATTCGTTTCTTGACTTTTAAAAAGAGTTTTCCTTTTATTGGATGATTGATTCCCTGATGGTTTCTTGATTGACTGTTTGGAGTGTTTTTTTAAATTTGACCGCGTCGCATGTATGATTCGCAAGCGAGGTAATAGATGCATCTATGGTTCGCGCCATTCGACCCTCTGGCAGTGCACAGTTTAAATATTGTTGGATCGGGCCATACGCCCTCGGCATGATTTGCGCATGCTTGTATGGCTTGCCTTGTAATTTATTGAAATTGATATTGCTTCTTCTCGTCTTGAGAATATATGTATAAATGACGAAAAAGAAAATTGGAAATTTTCATATAAAAGAAAGAATTGTTTACTTGCTTCACTCTATTGAATTACATTCATGTTTATATAAACCCTCGACTTGTTATATTATTGATGTATCATCATTGGACCACTAGTAAGTGTCAAAGTCGACCTCTCGTCTCTACTTCTTTGAGATTAGGCGGGATATTTACTGAGCACACGTTGTTTTCGTACTCATGCTACACTTGCTGTGCATTTTTGTTGCACAGGCACCTGCATCTCCAGCGGCTTAGTGGGCGTAGCAGCATGGTTGATACGGAGACTTAGGTGAGCTGTACTTCTCGAGACGACCCGCAGCCAGCAGAGTCTCTTTCAGATTTCCATATTTATTATCTGTCCTATTTGTATTCCCAGACAGTTGTATTATTTTGTTCCCTAGAGATAGCTCATGCACTTGTGACACCGGGTTTTGGGATGATTATGGGGTTCTTTAATATTGAGTTTGTTAAAGACATCAATATCTATTCAGTAAAACTTATTACTTATTGTTTAATATACAAAAGGAACGATTTCGAAAATGTTAAAACAAGAAATTTCAAGTAAATTGGTGTTGGCTTGCCTGACAGTGGTGTCCGGCGCCATCACGACCCTTAGTGGATTTTGGGTCGTGACAGTATGAGAATTTGAATGTTGAAATTGAAAAGGTTAAAATGGCTCTTAACTGGCTTTTTTATTCAAACCGTAGAAGTAGACTTAGAGAATATTTTAAAAGATGCAATGAATTTCGCCTAAGAGAAAGAAAGGTTCCTAAAGCTTGTCCAACTAATATGAGATTTGATGGATTTATGAAATTTGTAAGAGATACCTTGTAATATTAATATATAACATGTATTTTGGCACATCTTGATTAGTTTCTTTTTCTTCTCATGGTGGTATTAGCACCTTGGTTGTGCTCATTCCATTGGGGGGGAGGGGGGGAGGGGGGGGGGGGAGATAGAAGCTAAGAAAGATTGGGCCATGTTTTCTTATTGTTATAAAAATAAAAATTATAACGCATTCCTTTGAATATCTTTTTACAATATTTTGTGTTTTAAATTTGAATTAAAAAAATTTTAAGTCACAATTATATAATATAATTTACAAGAAAATGCCTTAGATAAAAAAATTATGTAAATAAATAGCCCCACATATAAATATATATAAAAGAATTTAAATAGTCAAGGCCCACTTAGGCCCGTTTAGGCCCGTTTACGACCAGGCCCGACCCACATAGCCCGGGACCATTAGTACACGGTCCCGGTCTGGTTACACCCAAAAGCCCATGAAGCCCGGGTCTGTTTAAGCCCGGCCCACGAAGATCGGGCCCACTTAGAACCAGACCGTTTAAGCCCGGCCCGCGAGGCTCGTTTAGGACCGGACCGTTTGCCACCCTTAACTATGGTTAATTAATTACAGACGTTATATTCTTATCTCAATTTGTCATTTAATCATAATAAATTAGTATGATTTGATGGAAAAAATGGACGTGGATAATTATTTCTTTTCGTCTTTGGAGAACCTAAACCCTACGTGAAAGTTGGATTAGGTGGCTTAAGCTTTTGAAAGTAAGAACGACTTAAAGTAATTAATTTTTCTTGACGTTAGACCATAATGTTTCCATCAACCAATTTGCTTTCCCACAAGGTTTATTATGAAATATAATGCCCTTTTTTAATTCATAAACTTTTTTCGACAGTATGTATTGTCTCATGTCAGCATCAGAGGCGGAGCTAGCATGCCCGTTACAAGTTTGAACAAACTAAAAACTTTAATTCAAATTCTATTTTTGTCTAAAATTAAATTCATTAAAAATGTACTGATTTTTTATTTAGAACCCATTAATTTAAAAAAATTAAAACCCTAAACTAATTAACTTCAAATCCTAACTCCGCCTCTGATCAACATTCAATATTAGTAAGTCAAAGTTTATGTAAATATTGCCACTAGGAACAAACAAAATTGTAATCCTACAATTACCTATGGTCTAATGTGGTCTCAACAATTGATAGAGACGAATTTACACCATATTTTATGAGTTTAACCGAATTTATTATTTTCGACTCAAACTTTATATATATAATAAAATGACACTCATTCTGAAATTATTGACTATATGTTTTGAATGCACATGCGCTTTTCGAACATTGGTTATGAAAATTTATGAAACTACCAATAATTTCAGGTGAAAGTGTCTAGAGATTGGCCATCCTAGTTATGCCATGTCTCCAACAACCCTTTTTGCCGCTTCCAGGAAAACAGACTCGTCCCATTCTCCCTATATCAAGAGGCGAAAAAAAGTCTCTTAACACATTTGACCGCTCGATCAAAAATAATTATAATCACTACTTGAATATAGAGAAAAATATATTATTATGCATGAAATGTATAGATTATATATTAATTTATGAGAGTGAAGGAAAAAAAAGAGAAGGAAAAACAGTGATTCATGCAATGAAAAAGGAAAGTTCCTATTGATTTTGGTAGCAATTCGAGTGTCAAGTTAGAGTTTAACCTCTATAACACACTAACAGGTTGTTTGGTATGATGGAAAAGTAAAAATAATCTTGGGATAAAAATTTAGTACCGTCTTATTCTTTGTTTGGTTACTAATCATGAGATAAGTTATCCTAGAATTAAAAATAGTACCGGGATAACTTATACAAGCCAGAGTATGGGATAGTAATCCCTTGATAAAGCGGTAAAATTGACAATCTCAGGATCAGGATTAATACAACATACCAAACAATCAACAAGAACTAATCCCAGTATAACTAATCCCAGCATAACTTGTGTTCAAACAAAACGACCCCTAACAAAAAGTCGAACTAGTGAACTGGAACTAGAAATTGTATGGGCCAAAAAATATCTTTGATATAGGCAAGCCACGTCAACACCATGATAGCCTTTATTGGCCGCCAAGATAAGGTCTCAACAAAGATCTTCCCCAGGTCGAAGTAGCTTCGGAGCGATGAAGGGTGCGGTCGAAGAGTCAACAAAGATCAAGGTCGTGAAGTCACCGTAGTCGAGGTGGAGCATCTTAGATAGAGTTATAATGGCTAGTCTTAAGATAGGACACAAAAGAGACACAATGAGGCATGAGATATTCACTTGTAAGAAAACATATTGACTTTATAGAGAGAATCTGAGCACATTACAAGCATACGAAAACAATCATTTTGCTAAAATTCTTGTCTAAGCTTTTCCTGATCCAAGAACAACCTGAGTGTTCTAAGGCTCATCAATCATTCATCATTGTCAGAAAGAATATCCACAGATCCCACTCCTTTTCGGGTAACTCACACGTTTTTATTTACTTAAATGCCATGCATTGATATTTATTATTATTTAATGCAATCTTCCATCTTTTTGGATCATCGAATACTGTTATTATTGCCCACATTCATCACCACTTGGTCAAGTATACATATTATCTGTCATAAAACCGATAACCTTATCTTTTGGATATTATTATTAGCTAAGATTGACTCTTCTTTATTCAAATCTAATTGGTTGAACCAAGATCTATATTTTTGGTCAAACATAAATAAAGATAAATAGTTTTTATAACAGGTTAAATGTCACGATCCGGATTTTCCATCCTCGAGAGTCGTGATGGCGTCTACTAGTGAGAGCTAGGCAAACCAACCAATTGAACTATTTACCTTGTTTCCATTTTTAAAATTCGTTAACAGTTATAAATCAACAGTTAATAATCAACAAAATTTAACAAGCGAAAGATTCAATAATACTGCTAATACCATTCCATAACAAATCTACCCAAGACTGGTGTCACAACTTCACAGACTGTCTAAGATTACTACAAATAAAGGTCTGAAAGAAATAATACAACACTGTCTCGGGAAACACAAGAAAGAAACAAGAATAATAGCTAGAAGGAGACGCCAAGGCCTGCGGACGCCTGCAGGACAACCTCGGGTCGTCTGATGGACCAGAAGCAGCAACCTCACTGCGGTTCGAAATCTACAACACTGGGATCTGCACAAAGGAGTGCAGAGTGTAGTATCAGCACAACCGACCCCATGTGCTGGTAAGTTCCTAGCCTAACCTCGGCGAAGTAGTGACGAGGGTAGGACCAGACTACCAAAATAAACTTGTGCAGTTAAATCATATACAGCGGAACAATACAAGCAGAAATGTACAGCTAAGGATGGGAGGGGGAAACATGTTGCGGGGACATCGAATAATAACAGAAGAACAACGAATAGATATAAAGATCACCACAGTTCAATTAAAGATAGGAAGGGGGAATCATGCTGCGGGGTACAACAAGTATCAACAGCAATCCAACAATTAAATGTAGAGAAACCATAACTCAGTTATCAATGAAAATCAGGAAATCAAAGATAAGTGCACGGCATCACTCTTCGTGCTTTAACACTCTCTCACCAGAACAATGCACGGCATCACCCTTCGTGCTTTATCACTCTCTCACCAAAACAATGCACGGCATCACCCTTCGTGCTTTACACTCTTCCTCACCCAAGCAACAATCACAAAGCATTTGGGCAAGGGAATCAATAACATCACAATAAAATCAAGTAACAACAGGAAATCAGTAAGTAAGTGTAAAGAACACCATAACTCAATTACCAGTAAAATAAGGAAAATCAAGGACAAGTGCACAACATCACCCTTCGTGCTTTTACTCTCGTCCTCACCATGAAAATTAATATAAACTGCACGACATCACCCTTCATGCTTTTACTCTCATCCTCACCATAAAATCAATATAATCGGCACGGAATGGTACATCGTGCGGCACGGCATCACCCTTCGTGCTTTATCACTCTCTCACCCAAAACAATGCACGACATTACCCTTCGTGCTTTACAGTCTTCCTCACCCAAGCAACAATCACAAAGTATTTGGGCAAGGGAATCAATGAATCATAATAAAATCCCGGCAAGGGAACAACATTAAAAGCAACAACGTCCCGGCAAGGGATCAATACCATATTCCTCTTCTCATTTTCACATTTACCTCACAACTTGATTCACAATTTGAGCCAATGCTCTATAAGATTCAATTGCCAAACTATACTTCCACAATTCACTTTACAACGTGAGCCAACGCTCTTCAATATGCAATTACCAATAGTCTTTCCACAAACCTTTCTCAATAATAGCAATCACCACATTAAACATGAACAATATAAACAGAGTCACATTAATCACAACTTATGACTCACGGGCATGCTTGATACCAACGTATAGATACTCGTCACCATACCTATACGTTGTACTCAACAGATAACACATAGCAAATAGGACACAACTCCTAATCCCTCAAGCTAAGGTTAGACCAAACACTTACCTCGATGCCTCGTACACAGTTCAAGCTTCAATTATAGCTTTACCTCTTGATTCCACCATAAATTCGCTCGTATCTAGCCACAATTACTTAATTACATCAATAAATGCTAAATGAATCGATTCTAATGCATGGAAATAAGTTTTCTAAAGTTTTTCCCAAAAAGTCAAAAATCGACCCCGGGCCCACATGGTCAAAACCCAAGGTTCGAACCACAACCCGATTACCCATTCACTCACGAACTCAAATATATAATTTGTTTTGAAATCGGACCTCAAATCGAGGTCCAAATTCCCAAAATTTGAAAAACCTAGGTTCTACCCAAAACACCCAATTTCCCCCATGAAAATCATTGATTTTGAGTTAAAAGCATGTGAAAAGATGTTAAGGATTGAAGAAAACTAGATAGAAATAACTTACAATTGATTTGGAGAAGAATTTGCCTTGCAAAATCGCCCTAGAGTGTTTATGTTTTGAGAAGGTAAGAAAAATGGCTGAAAATGCGTCTAAGTGTGGATTTACAGGTCTCTGATGTCGCAATTGCGACCAGGATTCGCAATTGCGAACCCAGACTTTGCTATGCTTGCATTTGCGAAGTGACTTTCGCATCTGCAAAGTCGCTTTTGCGATAAATCTGTCGCATTTGCGACACTGGGGAAATCCGGGCCACTTCGCAAATGCGATGGCCCTTTCGCATTTGCGACATCACATTTGCGATGACAGTTTCGCATTTGCGACCCCAAGGCATACATGGTCTCTTCGTATTTTCGATGAATTCCTCGCAAATGCGAGCCAGGCTTCGCAAATGTGAAGCCTGCAGACCTGCAACATACCAGCAAACTCCTAAGTCTAATTCACTCCGTGGCCTATCTAAAACTCACCCGAGCCCTCGGGGCTCCAAACCAAACATGCATGCAAGTCCAAAAACATCATACGGACTCGCTCATGCATTCAAATCACCAAAGTAACATCAACAACTATGAATTTGGCATCAAAATTATGAATTCACTCAAGAACATCAAATTTTCTAATTTTCTCAAACAAGGTCCGATTCACGTCATTTCAAGTCCGTTTCTTACCAAACTTCACAGACTCAACTTAAATCACATATAAGACCTGTACCGGGCTCCGGAACCAAGATACGGGCCCAATACCATCAAATTTCAAACACATTTCATTTTCAAAAACTCATGTATTTTTCAGAAAACAATTTTCTTTAAAAATTCATTTCTCGGGCTAGGGACCTCGGAATTCGATTCCGGGCATACTCCCAAGTCCCATATTTTCTTACGGACCTCTCGGGATCATCGGAACACGGATCCGGGTCCAGGTCCGTTTACTCAAAATGTTGACAGAACTCAACTTAAATTTATTTTAAAGGCAAAATTCATTATTTTTCACAGATTTTCATATAATGGCTTTTCGGCTACGCGCTCGAACTGCGCATGCAAATCGAGGTGAGGTAAAAAAAGAGGTTTTTAGGCCTCGGAACACTGAATTTGTTTCTAAAACAAGTGATAACTTTTTGGGTCATCACATCCTCCACCTCTGAAACAACCGTTCGTCCTCGAACGGACATAAGAAGGAAGTACCTAAGTCGGGGAAAAGATGGGGATAACGGCTCCGCATATCGGACTCGGACTCCCAGGTCGATGCCTCAGCAGGCTGACCTCTCCACTGAACACGAACAGAAGGAAAACTCTTTGATCTCAACTGACGAACCTGCTACCGGCTCCTCCTCATAGGACAAGTCCTTATCCAACTGGACAGTGCTGAAGTCTAACACGTGGGATGGATCGCCATGATACCTCCTAAGCATGGACACATGAAACACTGGGTGCACGACTGATAAGCTCAGCGGCAACGCAAGTCTGTAAGCCACCCCTTCCACTCGATCAAGAATCTCAAACGGGCCAACAAACCTAGGGCTAAGCTTGCCCTTCTTTCCAAATCTCATCGCGCCCTTCATAGGCGACACCCGAAGCAATACTCGCTCACCGACCATGAATGCCAAATCACGAACCTCACGGTCGGTATAACTCTTTTGCCTGGACTGAGCTGTACGAAGCCTATCCTGAATGATCCTGACCTTGTCCAAGGCATCCTGTACTAGATTCGTACCCAACAACCGAGCCTCTCCCGGCTCAAACCACCCGACCGAAGACCGACACCGCCTACCATATAGAGCCTCATAAGGAGCCATCTAGATGCTCGACTGGTAGCTGTTGTTGTAGACAAACTCTGCTAAAGGTAAGAACTGATCCCACGAGCCTTCGAAGTCAGTGACACAAGCTCGGAGCATATCCTCCAAAATCTGAATTGTCCGCTCGGACTGCCCGTCCGTCTAAGGATGAAACGCTATGCTCAACTCAACCTGTGTGCCCAACTCTTGCTGAACTGCTGTCCAGAAATGTGAGGTAAAATGCGTAACTCGATTCGAGATGATAGACACGGGCACACCATGAAGACGGACAACCTCATGGATATAGATCTCAGCTAACTTTTCGGAAGAATAGAAGACTGCCACAAGAATGAAATGTGCTGACTTGGTCAGCCTATCAACAATAACCCACACTGCATCGAACTTCTTTTGAGTCAGTGGGAGCCCAACAACGAAGTCCATAGTGATTCGCTCCCACTTCCACCCAGGAATCTCAATCTTCTGGAACAGACCACCAGGTCTCTAATGCTCGTACTTAACCTGCTGACAATTCAAACACCGAGCCACATACGCAATAATGTCCTTCTTCATTCTCATCCACCAATAATGCTGCCGCAAATCCTGATACATCTTGGCGGCGCCCAGATGAATAGAGTACCGGGAACTATGGGCCTCCTCTAGAATCAACTCCCGGAGCCCATCCACATTAGGCACACAAACTCAACCCTGCAGCCTCAAAAATCCATCACCTCCTAATGTAACCTGCTTGGCACCTCCGTGCTGCACCGTGTCTCTATGGACACACAAATGGGGATCATTATACTGCCGATCTCGGATACGCTCCAATAAAGAAGAGCGAGCAACTATGCAAGCTAATACACGGTTGGGCTCAGAAACATCCAACCTCACGAACTGATTGGCCAAAGCCTGAACATCCAAAGCAAGTGGTCTCTCACCGACCAGAATATATGCAAGACTGCCCATACTGGCTGACTTCCTACTCAAAGCATCGGCCACCACATTGGCCTTTCCCGGATGATATAAGATGGTGATATCATAGTCTTTCAATAGCTCCAACCACCTTCTCTGCCTCAAGTTTAGCTCCTTCTGCTTGAACAGGTATTGCAAACTCTTGTGATCCGTGAACACCTCACATGCCATGCCATACAGATAATGCCTCCAAATCTTCAGCGCGTGAACAATGGCTGCTAACTCCTAATCATGGACTGGATAGTTCTTCTCATGAATCTTCAACTGACATGAAGTATAAGCAATGACCTTGACATCCTGCATCAATACCGCACCAAATCCAATACGAGATGCATCACAATAAACTATATATGGCCCTGAACCTGTGGGCAAAACCAACATTGGCGTCGTAGTCAAAGCTGTCTTGAGCTTCTGAAAGCTCGCCTCACACTCGTCCGACCACCTGAACTGGGCACCATTCTGGGTCAACCCGGTCATCGGGGCTGCAATAGATGAAAACCCCTACACAAACCGACGATAATAGCCTGCCAATCCCAAGAAACTCCAGATCTCTGTAGCTGATGTGGGTCGAGGCCAGTTCTTGACTGCCTCTATCTTCTTTGGATCCACCTGAATACCCTCTGTTGAAACAATATGACCCAAGAAAGCAACCAAACTCAACCAGAACTCACACTTTGAAAACTTAGCATACAACTGACTATCTCTCAAAGTCTGAAGAACCACTCTCAGATGTTGCTCATGCTCCTCCCGACTGCGGGAATAAATCAAAATATCATCAATGAAGACTATCACGAAGGAGTCCAAGTAAGGCCTGCACACCCGGTTCATCAAATCCATGAAAGCTGCTGGGGAATTTGTCAATCCGAATGACATCACCAAGAACTCATAATGCTCGTGCCGAGTGCGGAAAGCTGTCTTAGGGACATCGGATGCCCTAATCCTCAACTGATGGTAGCCAGATCGCAAGTCGATCATAGAAAACACTTGGGCACCCTGAAGTTGATCGAACAAATCATCAATCCTCGGCAATGGATACTTATTCTTGATTGTGACCTTGTTCAATTGCCGGTAATATATACACATTCTCATCGATCCGTCCTTCTTCTTGACAAACAACACCGGCGCACCCCAAGGCGAGACATTAGGCCTAATGAAGCCCTTATCAAGCAAGTCTTGCAACTGCTCCTTCAACTCTTTCAACTCAGCGGGGCCATACGATACTGCGGAATAGAAATGGGCTGAGTGCCGGGGGTAGATCAATGCAAAAGTCAATATCCCTATCGGGTAGCATACCCGGTAAGTCTGAAGGGAATACCTCAGGGAACTCGCGAACTACAGGCACAGAATCAATAGAAGGGACCTCATCACTGAAATCACGAACATATGCTAAATAAGCCAAACATCCCTTCTCGACCATACGCCGAGCCTTCATATATGAGATAACACTACGGGTAGAATGACCAGGTCCCTCTCCACTCAAGACGAGGTAGACCCGGTAAGGCTAAGGTCTCAGTCTTAACATGACAATCCAAGATAGCGTGGTAAGGTGATAACCAGTCCATCCCCAATATGACATCAAAATCAACCATGTCCAACAGTAACAAATCTACTCGGGTCTTTCCAATAGTAACAAATCTACTCGGGTCTCAAGACCCCCAATCACAACTACGCAGAACGATGAACACGATCTACCACAATAGAATCACCCACCGGTGTAGACACAGAACATGAGCACTCAAAGAATCGCTAGGCATGACCAGATACGGCGCAAAATGAGATGACACATAAGAGTGTGTAGACCCTAGGTCAAATAGCACTGAAGCATCTCTACTACAAACCAGAACAGTACCTGTGATAACTGCATCGGAATCCTCAGCCTCAGGCCTGGCTGGAAGAGCATAACATCGGGGCTGGGCCCCACCACTCTGAACTACATCTATGGGACGGCCTACTGTTGGCTGGTCTCCACCTCTAGCGGTCTGACCTCCACCTCTAATACCTCTACCTCCACCTCTAGCTGGCTGAGCAGGCTGTGGAATACTCGGTGCCTGAACCATGGCACGGGAACCCTGATGCTGAGAGTTGCTCGATGCCCGAGGGAAAAATCTAGCAATGTGACCCATTTCACCACAAGTATAACAAGCCCTCGACTGCTGAGACTGCTGACCCTGACGGCCTGAATGAGTCCCTCAATGAACCTCCTAACTCTCTCTCTCTCAGTGGGAAGAAACTTCTCCAAAAGTAGCTGAGAGATCTGATCTCAAGTCAAAGCTGGTGACCCAACTGGTCTAGCCAAACGATAATCTCTCTACCAAGTCTCCGAAGACATAACTACTCTATCACCAGTCTGTGCTACTGCTCGTTGAAGAAGAAGGGTACGTGACCTCGCCATTTGCGAAGGAACAGGAGTGGAAGTTCAACTAAAACTTAGAAATCAAGTTGCACGACAGGAAAGAATAGATGTGAAGTTTTTCCTAACTTTGTAGCCTCTGGGGGATAAATACAGACGTCTCCGTACCGATCCCTCAGACTCTACTAAGCTTGTCTGTGAGTTGTGAGACCTATGTAACCTAGAGTTCTGATACCAACTTGTCACGACCCGGATTTCCCACCCTCGGGAGTCGTGATGGCGTCTACTAGTGAGAGCTAGACAAGCCAACCAATTGAACTATTTACCTTGTTTCCATTTTTAAAATTCGTTAACAATTATAAATCAACAATTAATAATCAACAAAATTTAACAAGCGGAAGATTCAATAATACTGCTAATACCATTCCATAACAAATCTACCCAAGACTGGTGTCACAACTTCACAGACTGTCTAAGATTACTACAAATAAAGGTCTGAAAGAAATAATACAACACAGTCTCTGGAAACACAAGAAAGAAACAGGAATAATAGCTAGAAGAAGACGCCAAGGCCTGCGGACGCCTGCAGGACTACCTCGGGTCGTCTGATGGACCAGAAGCAGCAACCTCACTGCGGTCCGAAATCTACAACACTGGGATCTGCACAAAAGAGTGCAGAGTGTAGTATCAGCACAACCGACCCCATGTGCTGGTAAGTGCCTAGCCTAACCTCGGCGAAGTAGTGACGAGGCTAGGACCAGACTACCAAAATAAACCCGTGCAGTTAAATCATATATAGCGGAACAATACAAGCATAAATGTATAGCTAAGGATGGGAGGGGGAAACATGCTGCGGGGACATCGAATAATAACAGAAGAACAACGAATAAATATAAAGATCACCACAGTTCAATCAAAGATAGGAAGGGGGAATCATGCTGCGGGGTACAACAAGTATCAACAGAAATCCAACAATTAAATGTAGAGAAACCATAACTTAGTTATCAATAAAAATCAGGAAATCAAAGACAAGTGCACGGCATCACCCTTCGTGCTTTAACACTCTCTCACCAGAACAATGCACGGCATCACCCTTCGTGATTTATCACTCTCTCACCAAAATAATGCACGACATCACCCTTCGTGCTTTACACTCTTCCTCAGTCAAGCAACAATCACAAAGCATTTGGGCAAGGGAATCAATAACATCACAATAAAATCAAGTAACAACAGGAAATCAGTAAGTAAGTGAAAAGAATACCATAACTCAATTACCAGTAAAATCAGGAAAATCAAGGACAAGTGCACGGAATCACCCTTCGTGCTTTTACTCCCGTCCTCACCATGAAATTCAATATAAACTGCACGACATCACCCTTCGTGCTTTTACTCTCCCCCATGAAAATCATTGATTTTGAGTTGAAAGCATGTGAAAAGATGTTAAGGATTGAAGAAAACTAGTTAGAAATAACTTACAATTGATTTGGAGAAGAAGTTGCCTTTGAAAAATCGCCTTAGAGTGTTTATGTTTTGAGAAGTTATGAAAAATGGCTGAAAATGCGTCTAAGTGTGGATTTACAGGTCTCTGATGTCGCAATTGCGACAAAGGTTCGTAATTGCGAACCCAGACTCTGCTATGCTCGCATTTGCAAAGTGACTTTCGCATTTGCGAAGTCGCTTTTGCGATAAATCTGTCGCATTTGCGACACTGGGGAAATCCGGGCCACTTCGCAAATGCGATGGCCCTTTCGCATTTGCGACATCGCATTTTCGATGACAGTTTCGCATTTGCGACCCCAAGGCATACCAGGTCTCTTCGCATTTGCGATGAATTCCTTGCATTTGCGAGGTCGCATTTGCGAGTCAGGCTTCGCATATGCGAAGCCTGCAGACCTGCAACATACCAGCAAACTCCTAAGTCCAATTTCACTCCGTGGCCTATCCAAAACTCACCCGAGCCCTCAGGGCTCCAAACCAAACATGCACGCAAGTCCAAAAACATCATATGGACTCGCTCGTGCATTCAAATCACCAAAATAACATCAACAACTATGAGTTTAGCATCAAAATCATGAATTCACTCAAGAACATCAAATTTTCTAATTTACTCAAATAAGGTCCGATTCACGTCATTTCAAGTCCGTTTCTTACCAAACTTCACAGACTCAACTTAAATCACATATAAGATCTGTACTGGGCTCCGGAACCAAGATACGGGCCCGATACCATCAAATTTCAAACACATTTCATTTTCAAAAACTCATGTATTTTTCAAAAAACAATTTTCTTTAAAAATTCATTTCTCGGTCTAGGGACCTCGGAATTCGATTCTGGGCATACTCCCAAGTTCCATATTTTCTTACGGACCTCCCGGGATCGTCGGAACACGGATCCGAGTCCGTTTACTCAAAATGTTGACCGAACTCAACTTAAATTCATTTTAAAGGCAAAATTCATTATTTTTCACAGATTTTCATATAATGGCTTTCTGGCAACGCGCCCGGACAGCGCACACAAACTGAGGTGAGGTAAAAAAAGAGGTTTTTAGGCCTCGAAACACTGAATTTGTTTCTAAAATAAGTGATGACTTTTTGGGTCATCACATCCTCCACCTCTAAAACAACCGTTCGTCCTCGAACGGACATAAGAAGGAAGTACCTGAGTCAGGGAAAAGATGGGGTTAACGGCTTCGCATATCGTACACGGACTCCCAGGTCGATGCCTCAGCAGGCTGACCTCTCCACTGAACACGAACAGAAGGAAAACTCTTTGATCTCAACTGACGAACCTGTCGGTCTAGAATAACTACCGGCTCCTCCTCATAGGACAAGTCCTTGTCCAACTGGACAGTGCTAAAGTCTAACACGTGGGATGGATCGCCGTGATACCTCCGAAGCATGGACACGTGAAACACTGGGTGCACGGATGATAATCTCGGCGGCAATGCAAGTCTGTAAGCCACCTCTCCCACTCGATCAAGAATCTCAAACGGGCCAATGAACTAGAGTTCTTAAGTCACTTCAAGGTTACAACTATGCAACAAAACATATCACTTGCGCTCAAAGGTAACTATTGCATTCGCTAGCCAAAAACAGGGGCGGCTCAATACTATTGGGGGCCTAAAGCCAACTTCAAATGGAGGCCTTTTAATTTTTTTCTTAAAAAAAGAAGAAGAAAAGAAGCTTTCTGTAATGACCCGGCCGGTAATTTTATGAGTTACCGTCCCGTTTCCCCCATTTCTACTTCTTATTGTCTTGTTCAGCGGTATTATGTGTTATCGGGTTCGGGGAGGTTTTGGTAAGGTTTGAGACACTTAGTCTCTTTTAAGAAAGCTTAAGTTGGAAAAGTCAATCGGATGTTGACATATGTGAAATATGGCTCGAATATAAATTCCGATGATTTGGATAGCTTCGGGAGGTGATTTGGGACTTACGAGCGTGATCGGAATGTGTTTTGGAAGTCGGGAGTAGATTTAGGCTTGAATTGGTGAAATTGGAATTTTGGCATTTTTCGGTTGATAGGTGAGATTTTGATATAGGGGTCGGAATGGAATTCCAGAAGTTACAGTAGGTCCGTTGTGTCGTTTGGGATGTGTGTGCAAAATTTCAGGTCATTCGGACGTGGTTTGATAGATTTTGTGATCGAAAGCGGAATTTGGAAGTTTTTAGAATTCTTAGGCTTGAATCCGATGTAAATATGGTGTTTTGAGCATTCCGAAGGTTGAAACAAGTTTGAATGATGCTATGGGATAGGTTGGCATGTTTGGTTGAGGTCCTGAGGGCCTCAGGTGAGTTTCGGGAAGTTAAACGGATCATTTCAAGTTGAGAAAAATTGCAGAAAATCTGATGTGAGTGTTGCAGACTTTTGGCCTTCGCGTTCGTGAGTGGTTCCTCACGTTCGCGAAGGGTTAAGATGAGAGGCTGGAGATTTGGCCTTCATATTCGCGAGGGAGGTTCCACGTTCGCGAAGGGTTGGAGTCAGGAAGCATCGAGTTCGTGAGAGAGCAGACGCGTTCGCGATGGTTTGAGTTGCTGAGGCATCGCATTCGCGAGGGGTAGTCGCGTTCGCGTAAGAGGAATTCTTGTCAACTTAAGTTTGTGCTTCGCAAACACGAGGAATTGACCGCGTTCACGAAGGGGTTTTTTGAATAGCTGGGCAGAATGATTTAAAAGGCCTATTCCGCGACTTTTAGCCTAAGTTCCACCATTTTTGTGCGTTTTTAGAGCTTTTTGAAGAGGATTGAAGAGGAAATCAAGGATGAACACTTGGAGGTAAGATTTATGGACTTAATACTCAATCTTAATGTGATTTCTACCTAATTAATCATGGAAATTATGGAAAATAAGCATGAAAATTTGAAGTTAGGGCTTGGGAATTGGAGACCTAAATCTAGGGATTTGAGGGGCCATTTGTGGTCGGATTTTGAAGTATTTGATATGCACGAACTCGTGGGAAGATGAGGGTTCCATTGATGTTAGTTGTGTCGGATTCCGAGACATGGGCTCGGGGGTCGGGTTTGGTTAATTTCGGGATTCGTGTCGTAATTTCGTTATTTTTGCACGGGCTTCGTTCCCTTAGCATATTTTGACGTCATGATTCTGGTTTTTGGCTAGATACGACGCGAGTTAGGGCCAAGACGAGAGGCAAAGGCATCGCGGGCTAGAGATTGGACCGGAAAGAGGTAAGTAATGATTGTAAATGTTGTTCTGAGGGTATGAAACCCCGGAATTCACATCGTATGTACTATTTTGAGGTGACGCACACGCTAGGTGACGAGCGTGGGGTCGTGCACTGTTAGGGATTGTGACTTAGTCCGTCCAATAGGAATATTTAATTGCGTATTTGATTGAAAACTGTTTGTTATTATCATGTTTTGGGTTGAATGCCATATATGGGCCTCGTGCCAGGATTTTTACTGCTATTCCTCATTATTTTGACTTAGTATTTGTAATCAATAATGCTATATTCTACTGCTTTCACAACTCAGCCATCTTTACTTGTTTTCGATATTTTAAATGATATTTTTGGGTTGAGCCTCATGTTTTACTGATGCCCGTGTGGCTTGTGGGATTCTGACTGATTAAGGCCGAAGGCCTGTGTTGTGAGGATACTATGGGATCGGACTGCACGCCGCAACATGTGGTACTGATTCTGATATATGAGAGGCCGAGGGACAGAATATTATACCACGAGGTGGCATGCGATTTATATGAGGCCGAGAGCCTGCTGATTATGCCACGAGATGGATTATTATTGCGCTTGGGCCGTAAGGGGCCCCTCCCGGAGTCTGTACTCCCCCAGCGAGCGCGGGTACCCAGTTTGTGATGTGATATAGCCCGAAGGGCTGATGTTGTTCCATGTTGTTGCCCGAGGGGCTGATACAAGTGATTTTTGAGATAGCCCGAGGGGTTGGTTCTATTGGTATTTTTGCCCGAGGGGCTGTTTTGTGTTTTACTATATTTTATACTGGTTTTTATTCACTCGTTTGAACTGCTAAAAGATGTTTTAAAAATGGTTTTACTGAATTAAGAAGTTTTTATGAGTTCTTACTGTTTACTGTATTGTGCTGGTTTACATTGCCTCGTTGTAGCATTTTGCTGTGTATTTACGTGTTTTCTTATCGCTCAGCTGCCTTTACTTTTATTACTTACTGAGTTTGCGTACTTACATTACTCCCTGCACCTTTGTGTGTAGACTCAGGAGTCTCAGGTCACGCTAGCGAGGGTTGATTTTCTTCCAGCAGGCTTATTTGGAGTTGACTAGGTAGTTGCTCGGCGTTCGCAGCCCAGTGCTTCTCCTTCCTACTTTTATTTCATTTGTACTAGTTTCGTAATAGACTATGTTGTCTTTTCGTACTCTTAGATGGATTTTACATGCTCATCACTGGTGACACCCGATGTCGGGCTGTGTTTTGTTTTCGCATTTTCTTTTAGGTCATTCTGTTTTGGGATTCATCACTTATTAATGACTGCTTATGAATTATTATAATTGTTAATTGGTTTTGTGGGGTTTGTGTCGGCTGGCCTTGTTTCACGAAAGGCGTCATCATGACCTTCCGATTTGGGTTCGTGACAAGTTGGTATCAGAGACTAGGTTACATAGGTCTCACGAGTCATGAGCGGGTTTAGTAGAGTCTCGCGGATCGGTACGGAGACGTCTGTATTTATCCTCGGGAGGGTTCAGACCTATAGGAAAACTTCATAATTCTTGAGATTCTTGTCGTGCGAATCTGTTGATCCGAGTAATAAACTTCTGTTATTCTATTCTCTCACAGATGGTGAGGACACGAGCGACCAGATAGGACGGACGACCACCAGTACCACCAGTTGGGGCCACTAGAGGCTGAGGACGCGATCGAGGCCGTGGTAGGGGCAGAGGTGTAGCCCGCACAACAACTGGGGCAGCACCTGCAGATCCACCAGCCGCCCCAGTTCAGGATCAGGTCCCAGTCGTGGGCGCTTCAGCAGCACCAGCTCAGGCACCAACTGTGCCCATTGTGATTCCAGGTCTTCAAGAGACCTTGGCCCAGATCTTGACAGTGTGTACGAGTCTTGCTCAAGCGGTCGCAGTTTCTATCGCTGCAGCCACTTCTCGGGCCGGGGGAGGCACTCAGACTCCCGCCGCCCGCACACCCAATCAGGTTGTTCAGGGGTTGCAGATACTGGAGGCACAACTAGCCCAGCCGGTGGCAGCTGCTCAGGGTTATGTAGCTCCAGCTATGCCAGAGGATGAGCAGCGCAGATTGGAGAGGTTTGGCAGACTCCAGTCTCCTACTTTAAGTGGTTCAGAGGGCGAGGACGCCTAGGGTTTCTAGGATAGATGTCAGAGGATTCTTCGCACTGCGGGTATTCTGGAGACTAGTGGGGTCGCATTCACGACTTTTCAGTTTACGGGAGCTGCTTTCACTTGGTGAGAGGCGTATGAGAGGCGTAGGCCTGCTGGTGCGGCACCTCTTACTTGGCAGCAGTTCTCCGCTATCTTTTTGGAGAAGTATGTGCCACAGTCCCGCATGAAGAAGCTGCGTAGGCAGTTCGAGCAGTTGCGAAAGGGGCATATGACTGTGACGCAGTATGAGATGAGGTTCTCAGAGTTAGCTCGTCATGCTATTTGGTTGGTTGCTACGGAGAGAGAGAGGATCTGGAGGTTCGTCGATGGCCTCACATATCAGCTACGGATTCTCATGACTAGGGAGAGGGTGTCAGGTGCTACGTTTGAGGAGGTTGTTGATATTGCTTGTGAGATTGAGTCAATTCGTCGCCAGGAGCGCGAAGAGAGGGAGGCCAAGAGGCCTCGAGGACATGGTAGTTTTGGGGGTGCTCCTTCGAGGGGTCAGTTTCAGCACGGTAGAGGCCGCCCATTCCGGCATGCTCAGTAAGCTCGCCCAGGTTATCGTGGGGCGTCATCAAGCCATGGTTCTCACGGTTCTCAACAGGGTCATTCCTCACTCTGTGCCCTTCCAGACCAGGGTTCATCCCGTGCTCCATCAGTTTAGGACTCTTCTGCGCCAGGTGCGTCTGCTAGTCATTCGGGTGCTAGGGGTCCTCTTTAGTCCCCGTCTCCGGCACCAGGGAGTTGTTATGAGTGTGAAGAGTTGGGACACATGTGGAGGAAGTGTCCTCGTCGCCTTAGGGGTTCATCTCAGCAGAGGGGTCAGCCATCAGCTTCGGCACCAGTTACTTCACCATCCTCCCAGCCAGCTAGGGGTGGAGGACAGTCATCTATGGGTCGCCCAAGAGGGGGAGGTCAATCCGATGGTGGTCAGGCCCGTTTCTATGCACTTCCAGCTAGGCCTGATGCGGTTGCTTCAGATGCGGTGATTACAGGTATTATCTCAGTCTGCCGCAGAGATGCCTCTGTGTTATTTGACCCTGGTTCTACCTTCTCTTATGTGTCATCTTACTTTGCCCATTATTTGGATACGCCCTGTGAGTCTCTCGTTTCTTCTGTTCATGTCTCTACTCCGGTGGGCGATACTGTTATGGTAGACCGTGTGTACCGGTCGTGTGTTGTGTCTATTGGGGGTCTGGAGACCCGAGTGGATCTTCTGTTGTTATGTATGGTAGACTTCAATGTGATATTGGGCATGGATTGGTTATCTCCGTGCCGGGCTATTCTGGACTGTCATGCTAAGACAGTGATGTTAGCTATGCCGGGTGTGCCACGGATTGAGTGGCGAGGTTTGTCTAATTATATTCCCAGCAGGGTAATCTCATTCTTGAAGGCCCAGCGTATGGCTGGGAAAGGTTGTCTTTCATACTTAGCATTTGTGAGGGATGTCAGTGCAGAGACTCCCAGCATTGATTTTGTTCCAGTTGTGAGAGATTTCCCAGATGTGTTTCCTGCAGACCTGTCGGGCATGCCACCGGACAGGGATATCAATTTTGGTATTGATCTGGTGCCGGGAACTCAGCCAATTTCTATTCCACCGTATCGTATGGCACCAGCGGAGTTGAAAGAGTTAAAGGAGCAGCTTCAGGAACTCCTTGATAAGGGGTTTATCCGGCCTAATGTGTCACCTTGGGGTGCACCTGTTCTATTTGTGAGGAAGAAGGATGGCACGATGAGGATGTGCGTTGATTACAGGCAGTTAAACAAAGTAACAATCAAGAACAAGTACCCTCTACCTCGTATCGATGATTTGTTTGACCTGCTTTAGGGAGCGAGGGTGTTCTCCAAGATTGATCTTCGCTCAGGGTATCACCAGCTAAAGATCAGGGACTCGAATATTCTCAAGACAGCTTTCAGGACCCGATATGGTCACTATGAGTTCCTTGTGATGTCTTTTGGGCTGATCAATGCCCCAGCAGCGTTCATGCATTTAATGAACAGCGTGTTCCGGCCTTATCTCAACTCGTTTGTTATTGTCTTCATTGATGATATTCTAGTATACTCGCGTAGTCAGGAGGAGCACGTGGAGCATTTGAGAGTGGTGTTGCAAAGATTAAGAGAGGAGAAGCTTTATGCAAAGTTCTCCAAATGTGAGTTTTGGATCAGTTCAGTGGCTTTCTTGGGACACGTGGTGTCCGGTAAGGGTATTTAGGTTGATCCAAAGAAGATAGAGGCGGTTCAGAGTTGTCCCAGACCGTCCTCAGCCACAGAGATTCACAGCTTCCTTGGTTTGGCGGGTTATTACCGTCGGTTTGTTCAGGGATTTTCATCTATTGCATCGCCCTTGACCAAGTTGACTCAGAAGGGTGCTCCATTTCAGTAGTCTGATGAGTGTGAGGAGAGCTTCCAGAAGCTCAAGACTGCCTTGACCACAGCTCCAGTATTGGTGTTGCCATTTGCTTCAGGTTCATATACGGTGTATTGTGATGCTTCGAGAGTGGGTATTGGGTGTGTATTGATGTAGGAGGGTAGAGGTTTCCTCTCATTAGATACTTTTTGAAATCTCTCGTGATCATAGCCATTTCATCATCCTCTAGATCTGCACCTTCATCTATTCTGAGGCCCAAGATCCTTTCCTTCTTGGGTGCATCCGTCTTCATGGTTTCGCCTTCTAAGTTCATAGGCAGTGAGATTTCCAATTAGCTCATCCAACTNAGGTATGTTCTTGACTCGTTCGAGGACGAATGTTGTTTAAGAGGGGAGGATGTACGACCTGGCCGTCGTTTCATGAGTTACCGCCCGTTTCCCCATTTCTGCTTCTTGTTGTCTTGTTCAGCGGTATTATGTGTTATCGGGTTCGGAGAGGTTTTTGGAAGGTTTTGAGACACTTAGTCTCTTTTAAAAAAGCTTAAGTTGGAAAAGTCAACCGGATGTTGACTTATGTGAAATAGGGCTCGGATGTGAATTCCGATGATTCGGATAGCTTTGGGAGGTGATTTGGGACTTAGGAACGTGATCGGAATGTGTTTTGGAGGTCCGGAGTAGATTTAGGCTTGAATTGGCGAAATTGGAATCTGCCCAGAAGCTATGAGGTAGTTTACTGGAAAGTAGCATGGTCCTTGCCATATCCTCAAGGGTCCTGTTCTTCCTTTCAACTACCCCATTTTGCTGAGGAGTCCTAGGGGCAGAAAAATTATGATCTATTCCATTTTCATCACAAAATTTAGCAAACTTTGCATTTTCAAATTCAGTTCCATGATCAGACCTAATGGATGCAAGTTGATTTCCTAATTGTTTCTGGGTTTTTCTAATAAAAGCAGTGAACATTTCAAATGCTTCATCTTTAGAAGTTAGAAACAATACCCAGGTAAATCTAGAATAATCATCAACAAGCACCATTACATATCTTTTACCACCTCTGCTCATGGTTCTCATTGGACCACAAAGATCCATATNCCACAGAGATTCACAGCTTCCTTGGTTTGGCGGGTTATTACCGTCGGTTTGTTCAGGGATTTTCATCTATTGCATCGCCCTTGACCAAGTTGACTCAGAAGGGTGCTCCATTTCAGTAGTCTGATGAGTGTGAGGAGAGCTTCCAGAAGCTCAAGACTACCTTGACCACAACTCCAATATTAGTGTTGCCATCATCTTCAGGTTCATACACAGTGTATTGTGATGCTTTGAGAGTGGTATTGGGTGTGTATTGATGCAGGGGGGTAGAGTTATTGCTTATGCTTCTCGTCAGTTGAAGCCTCAAGAGAAGAACTACCATGTTCATGATTTGGAGTTGGCTGCCATTGTTCATGCGTCGAAGATTTGGAGGCATTATCTGTATGGTGTGTCTTGCGAGGTATTTACTGATCATCGTAGCCTTCAGCACTTGTTCAAGCAGAAGGATCTCAATTTGAGGCAGCGGAGATGGTTGGAGCTCCTAAAGGATTATGATATTACTATTTTGTATCATCCGGGAAAGGCCAATGTGGTGGCCGATGCTTTGAGCCGGAAGGCGGTGAGTATGGGGAGTTTGGCATATATTCCTGTTGGAGAGAGACCTCTTGCAGTTGATGTTCAGGCCTTGGCCAATCGGTTCGTGAGGTTGGATATTTCGGAGCCCAGTCGGGTATTAGCTAGTGTGATTTCTCGGTCTTCTTTATACGATTGCATTAGAGAGCGCCAGTATGATGATCCTCATTTGCTTGTCCTTAAGGACAGGGTTCAGCACGATGATGCCAGAGATATGACCATTGGTGATGATGGGGTATTGAGGATGCAGGGCCGGATATGCGTGCCCAATGTGGATGATCTTCGTGAGTTGATTCTAGAAGAGGCTCATAGCTCATGGTATTCTATTCATCCAGGTGCCGCGAAGATGTATCAGGATCTGAGAGAACATTATTGGTGGACGAGAATGAAGAAGGACATTGTGGGGTTTGTAGCTCGGTGTCTCAATTGTCAGCAAGTGAAGTATGAGCATCAGAGACTGGGTGGCTTGCTTCAGCGGATGAATATTCCAGAGTGGAAGTGGGAGCGAATCACGATGGACTTCGTGGTTGGGCTCCCACGGACCTTGAAGAAGTTCGATGCTATTTGGGTGATTGTGGATCGGCTGACCAAGTCCGGGCACTTCATTCCTGTGAGTACTACCTATTTTTCAGAGCGGTTGGCAGAGATATATATCCGGGAGATTGTTCGTTTGCATAGTGTCCCAGTTTCCATCATTTCAGATAGGGGCACTCAATTTACTTCACAATTTTGGAGGTCTGTGTAGCGAGAGTTGGGTACTCAGGTTGAGTTGAGCACAGCTTTTCACCCTCAGACGTACGGGCAGTCCGAGCGCACTATTCAGATATTGGAGGACATGTTGCGCGCTTGTGTCATTGATTTCGGAGGGTCGTGGGATCATTTTCTACCGCTCGCAGAGTTTGCTTATCACAACAGTTACCAATCGAGTATTCAGATGGCTCCATATAAGGATTTGTATGGGAGGCGGTGTAGGTCTCCAGTTGGTTGGTTTGAGCCGGGCGAGGCCAGGCTATTGGGTACAGACTTGGTGCATGATGCTTTAGACAAGGTGAAGGTGATTCATGAGAGGCTTCGTACAGCGTAGTCGAGACAAAAGAGTTATGCTGATAGGAAGGTTCGGGATGTGTCCTACATGGTTGGTGAGAAGGTTCTGTTGAAGGTTTCACCCATAAAAGGTGTTATGAGGTTTGGGAAGAAAGGTAAATTGAGTCCTCGGTTCATTGGTCCTTTTGAGCTACTTCGGAGGATTGGGGAGGTGGCTTATGAGCTTGCTTTGCCACCCATCTTGTCGGGTGTGCATCCGGTATTTCATGTTTCTATGCTTCGGAAGTATATTGGGGATTTGTCTCATGTTTTGGACTTCAGCACGGTTCAGTTAGATGATGATTTGATTTATGATGTAGAGCCAGTAGCTATTTTGGAGCGGCAGGTTCGAAAGTTGAGGTCAAAGGATATAGCTTTAGTGAAAGTGCAGTGGAGAGGACGCCCGTGGAGGAGGCTACCTGGGAGACTGAGCGGGAGATGCGGAGCAGATATCCTCACCTATTCGAGGCTTCAGGTATGTTTCTTGACTCGTTCGAGGACGAATGTTTGTTTAAGAGGGGGAGGATGTAACGACCTGGCCGGTCGTTTCATGAGTTACCGCCCCGTTTCCCCCATTTCTGCTTCTTGTTGTCTTGTTCAGCGGTATTATGTGTTATCGGGTTCGGAGAGGTTTTGGTAAGGTTTGAGACACTTAGTCTCTTTTAAAAAAGCTTAAGTTGGAAAAGTCAACCGGATGTTGACTTATGTGAAATAGGGCTCGGATGTGAATTCCGATGATTCGGATAGCTTTGGGAGGTGATTTGGGACTTAGGAACGTGATCGGAATGTGTTTTGGAGGTCCGGAGTAGATTTAGGCTTGAATTGGCGAAATTGGAATTTTGGCATTTTCCGGTTGATAGGTGAGATTTTGATATAAGGTTCGGAATGGAATTCCAGAAGTTGCAGTAGGTCCGTTGTGTCATTTGGGATGTGTGTGCAAAATTTCAAGTCATTCGGACGTGGTTTGATAGACTTTTTGATCGAAGCGGAGTTTGGAAGTTTTTAGAATTCTTAGGCTTGAATCCAATGCAAATTTGGTGTTTTGATGTTGTTTTGAGCGTTCCGAAGGTTGGAACAAGTTTGAATGATGTTATGGGATAGGTTGGCATGTTTGGTTGAGGTCCCGAGGGCCTCGGGTAAGTTTCGGGTGGTTAAACGGATCATTTCAAGTTGAGAAAAATTGCAGAAAATCTGCTGTGAGTGTTGCAGACTTTTGGCCTTCGCGTTGGCGGAGGGTTAAGATGAGAGGCTGGAGATTTGGCCTTCGCGTTTGCGAGGGAGGTCCCGCGTTCGCGATGGTTTGAGTTGCTAAGGCATCGCATTCGCGTAAGAGGAATTCTAGTCAACTTAAGTTTGTGCTTCGCGAACGCGAGGCATTGACCGCGTTCGAGAAGGGGTTTTTTCAATAGCTGGGCAAAATGATTTAAAGGCCTATTCCGCGACTTTTAGCCTAAGTTCCACCATTTTTGTGCGTTTTTAAGAGCTTTTTGAAGAGGATTGAAGAGGAACATCAAGGATAGGAACATTGGAGGTAAGATTTATGGACTTAATACTCAATCCCTAATGTGATTTCAACCTAATTAATCATTGGGAAATTGTGGAAAATAAGCAT
Organism: Nicotiana attenuata; assembly: GCF_001879085.1. Lineage (NCBI taxonomy): Eukaryota > Viridiplantae > Streptophyta > Magnoliopsida > Solanales > Solanaceae > Nicotiana > Nicotiana attenuata. Next base: position 87,585 of record NW_017673302.1, read on the forward strand.
GAAAATTTGAAGTTAGGGCTTGGGAATTGGAGACCTAAATCTAGGGATTTGAGGGCCATTTGTGGTCGGATTTTGAAGTATTTGATAGGCACGAACTGCGTGGGAAGATGAGGGTCCATTGATGTTTAGTTGTGTCGGATTCCGAGACGTGGGCCCGGGGTCGGGTTTGGTTAATTTCGGGATTCGTGTCGTAATTTCGTTATTTTTGCATGGCTTCGTTCCTTCTTAGCGTATTTTTAACTCATGATTCTGATTTTTGGTTAAATTCGATGCTGAGTTGAGGCCGAGACCGAGAGGCAAAGGCATCGCGGGCTAGAGATTGGACCGGCTAGAGGTAAGTAATGATTGTAATGTGTTCTGAGGGTATGAAAACCCCGGAATTCACACCGTTGTGCTAATTTTGAGGTGACGCACACGCTAGGTGCACGAGCGTCAGGGTCGTGCACTGTTGGGGATTGTGACTTAGTCCGTCCAATATGAATTTTAATGTACGTTTGATTGAAAATTGTTTGTTATTATCATGTTTTGGTGTTGAATGCCATATATGGGCCTCGTGCCATGATTTTTACTGGCTATTCCTCCTCAGTTTTTGAACTTAGTATTTCGTAATCAGTCATTTGCTATTTCTTAGCTGTTTTCAGCAACTCAAGCCATCTTTATTGTTTTACGATATTTTAAATTGCGGATATTTTGGGTTGAAGCCTCATGTTTTTTCTGATGCCTGTGTGGCTTGTGGGATTCTGACTTATTAAGCCGAGCCTGTGTACTGAGGATAACTATGGGATCGGGCATGCACGCCGCAGCATGTGGTACTGATATGTGATATATGAGAGGCCGAGGGCTAGATTTTATTATGGCCACGAGGTGGCTTGGATTTATATGAGCTAGAGCCTGTTGATTATGCCACGAGATGGCTTATTATTGCGCTTGGGCCGTAAAGGGCCCCTCCCGGAGTCTGTACACCCCCAGTGAGCGCGGGTACCCAGTTTGTGATGTGATATAGCCCGAGGGGCTGATGTTTTTCCATGTTGTTGCCCGAGGGGCTGATATGAGTGATTTGAGATAGCCCGAGGGGTTGGTTCTATTGGTATTTTTGCCCGAGGGGTTGTTTTGTGTTTTACTATATTTTATACTGGTTTTTATTCACTCGTTTGAACTGCTAAAAGATGTTTTAAAAATGGTTTTACTGAATTAAGAAGTTTTTATGAGTTCTTACTGTTTACTGTATTGTGCTGGTTTACATTGCCTCGCTGTAGCATTTTGCTGTGTATTTACGTGTTTTCTTATCGCTCAGCTGCCTTTACTTTTATTACTTACTGAGTTTGCGTACTCACATTACTCCCTGCACCTTTGTGTGCAGATTCAGGAGTCTCAGGTCACGCTAGCGAGGGTTGATTTGCTTCCAGCATGTTTATTTGGAGTTGACTAGGTAGCTGCTCGGCGTTCGCAGCCCAGTGCTTCTCCTTCCTACTTTTATTTCATTTGTCCTAGTTTCGTAATAGACTATGTTGTCTTTTCGTCCTCTTAGACGGATTTTAGATGCTCATGACTGGTGACACCCCGATGTCGGACTGTATTTTGTTTCCGCATTTTCTTTTAATTCATTCTGTTTTGGGATTCATCACTTATTAATGAATGCTTATGAATTATTATAACTGTTAATTGGTTTTGGGGGTTTGTGTCGGCTGACCTTGTTTCACGAAAGGCGCCATCACAACCGGTTTCGATTTGGGATCGTGACACTTTCATATATATTTTTTATTTGAAGTTTATTTTCCTTGCCTTTTGAGATGCAAAGTTATGAATAACTGTTTTATAATCAATTTCTTCTAACAGTTCCTTTTCAATTGATAATATAGCTAATCCATTCAACCTCTCTTGAGACATTGTTGATCTTAAATAAGATTTTATCAATTCTAATTTTGAAAAACTTCTCTCCGCTGAGGCAACTGTTACAGAAACTGTTAACGTTATTCTATAAGCAATATATGCATTTGAAAAAGAATTAAGTCTTTTTATCCGATTGAGGATATCGACAAGAGTATTATTGTCTACTTGTACAATTTCTGGTAGCACTTTCAACACAGAAAATAAGTCTAAACCATCAATATCAGATTGATTATTATGTTTTAAAGAACATTCAAGGTTAAGGCAATATTTTTTTAAATTCTCATCATCTAGTGATCGTAATTTTTTACCACTAAATAGGAAACCAAAAATATTTTCATAGGTTTCGAATTGTTCAAATCTATTTTGGAGAGAAAAAATAGCTTGGTCTATAATGTATAAAAAGTAATCTACTCTAAAAGATTCTTCAAGAAACCTTGTGATTTCGTTGTCAATATTCTCATCAAATTATTTCTTTCTATATACTACCCGTTTACTACAAAACTCAGGTTCTATATTCATCACAGATGCAATTTCCTTAGCGAAAACCATAGCAGTTACAAATCCTTCTTCTCTATATTTTTAAAAAAAGGAAATCAAACCTCTTAGTTGATCTATGGTAACATCAATACGCATATCTTTTGATTGTAAAGTTTTGCTAACTGAATTAACCGCAAATAATATATCATACCAAATAGTCATACCCAATAAAAACTCAAAATTTTCAAGCTCATATGTTGCTAAACAACTAGCTTCACTTTTGGTTTTTGGATCTTCACTAACTTCTACTAATTTCAATAATGCATCTCTCATTTGTAGAGTTTGAAATCTTATTGCTTTAATACTTTCAATACGTCTTTCCCATCATGTTTGTGGCAATGATTTAAGAGTTAGACTAGGCACACTATATTTTAAAATTTTCCATCGTTTAGTAGAAGAAGAAAATAGTGAATATATTCGTTGAACCCTTCCAAAGAATGATATAGCTTTTGTGCAAGAATTAGCCATGTCACAAAGTACTAATTTTAAATTATAACAACCGCATGGTGTATAAAATGATCTAGGATTTATATCTAGAAGTCTTTTTTGCAATCCTTGGTGTTTTCCTTTCATATTGGATCCATTTTCATATCCTTGTCCTCTTAGATTATCAACATCAAGTCCAATATTTTTTATCTCATCTATAATAACTTCAAAAAGACCTTTTCCACTTGTATCATCCACTTTTAAGAATTCTAAAAAATATTCAGTAATTTTTATTGGAGTTGCTGAAATGTCCACACTTCGCAATATAAAAGACATTTGTTCTTGATGATTAGCACCTGGAGTGCAATCAAGTATGATTGAGAAATACTTTGTTTCTATAATTTTTGTAATAATTTTATTCTTAGTTTCACTTGCCAACAAATTTATCAATTCATTTTGAATATTATGTCCAAGATAATGATTGTGAATTTCATCATGTTTAATTCGCTGAATATGCTCTTGTTGATCGGATCAAATTATGCAATCATTTCAATTAGACTTAAAAAATTTCCGTTGCTTTCTTGATAGATCTTCTCATTTTCCCCCTAAATGCCAAATTATTTTTCCCAAGAGTTTTTATCACAGCAATAATTCTTGACAATACATTTTTCCAATGCTCTCTATCTCTATTGATTTGATCTTGAACATCTTTATCAATTGTTTTATTTTCCTGCAATCTCAATTCTAAATCAATCCAAGTACCCATATTAATAATATGCTCGTTTGATGTTTCATGAGTTTTAAGCTTGGCACTAAGGTTTCTCCAATCTCTACTACCTTCATTCGCTAGTTTACTGTTACTAATACTAGAAGTTGTATTAAACAATTCGCAACAAAAACAAAATAGTTTATCCAAGTCTTTAGAATAAACTAACCATCTTCTTTCATGTCTTTCACCATTTGCCAATTTTTTAAAATAATTGGTATTAGAAAAATGTCTTAACAAATTATCATTTGGAAAATCTATGTCAGTAATTCTAATTGGCTCATTTTCAACTAATAAATCCCTCAACTTTGTATCAATTTTAGCCCATTGACTAGGATCATTAATATTTTTAGGAATGCAATTATTTGGTTCATTTATAAATTCTTGGTTTTCTTGAGGATTAATATCAAATTTCTCACCAGTTTCCTCCTCTTCTTCTTGGATAGTGTTATCATCTAAGTCAACTAGTTTAGTGATTTGTACATCTTGAGAGCATTCTCCTATAATATTTGATTTAGTATTTTTATTGTTTGTTAAAAATTTATCAATAACTCCTCTTTGGGATTGTATTAAAGATTCAACTCTTCTCTTTTTTTTTTAAGTTTTGAATAATCGGAATCATACTTTCTATTTGACATATTTGAGTTTTAATAAATATTAAAAGGACAATATATACCTATATAATAAAAATATAAAGAAAATTAATTTAGAAGAAAAATAATACTAAATATTTGAATAGCAAAACCTGATTCAATTACTTGATCCGAAAATAAATAGTTGTTGCTTCAATATTTTTGATTCAATGCTTGGTATCCCAAAGCACAAACAATAAGCTTTAACTTTTTCTGTGATGACCTAAAAGGTCATCACTTGCTTTTAAATTAAATTCTGTATTTCCGAGGCCTTGAAAACCTCATTTAAAATCACCTCGATTTGCGTGAGTAGTCCGGGCACGTAGCCGAAAAGCTTAAATATGAAAACCTGTGAAAAATGACAAAAATTGGCTAATAAATGAATTAATTTGACTTCGGTCAACATTTTGGGTAAATGGACCCGGGCCCGTAATTTGACGGTCCCGGAGGGTTCGTAGGAAAATATGGGACTCGGCCGTATACCTGGAATCGAATTCTGATGTCCCAAGCCCGAGGAATAAATTTTTAAAGGAAATTGTTTTCTGAAATTGTTTAATGAAATTTGATTAGAACATGTTAGTATCGGGCCCGTATTTTGGTTTCGGCGCCCGGTACATGTCTTATATTTGATTTAAGATGTTTCTGTGAAATTTGGTAAAAAAACGGATATCATTTGACGTGATTCGGACCTAAATTGCTAAAGTTGATACTTGATGAAGTTTGAGAAAAAATCTTTGATTTTGAGGATTAATTCGTTGTTATTGAGGTTATTTTAGCGATTTGATCGCACGGATAAGTTCGTATGATGTTGTTGAGTCAGTACGTATGTTTGGTTAGGAGCCCCGAGGGCTCGAGTGTTTCGGATGTGTTTCGGGAGGCTTTTGGAACTCAAAAAGTTGCAGGTTTTTGGCTGTTCAGTGCCCAGGGATTTTACCCTTCGCGTTCGCGTGGTCCCTCTCGCGAACGCGTAAGGCAAAAATCCCAGGTGCCCAATTTCTTCTTCGCGAACCCGAAGGTTGAGACGCGAACGCGAAGCTGAGGGGGGAGACCCTTCGCGAACGCGTAAGGTTCTGGGGAGGGGTCACCTTTTTGTTCATCGCGAACGCGGCCACTGGCCCGCGAACGCGTAGGCTTGAAGAGCCAAAGCTCCGCGAACGCGAGCCCTATTCCGCGAACGCGAAGGCCTAATAGGCCTGACTCATCGCGAACGCGATGTGCCTGTCGCGAACGCGACGAGTGTTTTTGCCCAGTCATTTTAAAAGACCCAAAACAGTAGCATTACGGGATTTTCATAAAAATTCATAAACCCCTTCTTCTCCAAAGCTCTGAGGCGATTTTTGAAGCAATTCTTCACCATAATCTCTTGGGTAAGTAATCTTTAACTTCTTTTCTTCCCTTTTTATCAACACCCACTAGAATTCTAGGCCTAAAACAAGAGATTAAGGTTTAGGGATTTGGGTAGAGTTAGGGATTTTTCATTAATTGTGATTTAGACCTCGTTTTGGGGTTGAATTCTGAAAATATTTATATATTTGGGGTCGTGGGTGAATGGGTGATTTGATTTTGGTCCGAACCTCATATTTTGACCAAGCGGGCCCGGCGTCGATTTTTGGGATTTTGGAAGAATGATTAGAAAGCTATAATTTGGCATTGGAATTGAATTGTTTAGCGTTTATTGATTTTATGAAGTCGATTATGTATAGATACGATCGATTTGGAGCCGAATTCGAAAGGAAAGGCGGTGTTTGAGGCTTGAGTTGGCCGTGGAAGTTTGAGGTAAGTGTTCGGTCTAACCTTAGCTTGAGGGATTAGGAGCTGAGTCCTATTTTCTATTTGTTTCTTGTTGAGTACGACGTATAGGCATGGTGACGATTATCTATGCGTTGGTGTCGAGCATGACCGTGAGTCTTAAATTGCAAATTGTTATGTTCTTAAATGATATTACGGATGCATTAAATTGATGATTCTCGATCTTGTAAGAACTGAGTTTGTCTCGTGGAAAGTACTTACGATTGGGTATTTGGTGTTAGCTGAGATGAGTAGAAATTGAACTAAGATTGGTTATAGCTGATTCTCCCTTGCCGGGACGTATATACTGGTACTGTTGAGTTCCCTTGCCGGGATAGTGTAGTTCATGGTTGATCCCTTGCCGGGACAGTTATTATGATTATGGCTGACTGTATATTTGGAACGGGTTGCGCGCCGCAACATTTTTATTATATATGGATAGGGTTGCACGCCGCAACAATTATATTATATGGATCGCGTTGCACGCCGCAACAATGATATGTTGGATCGGGTTGCACGTCGCAACAATTATATTATATGGATCGGGTTGCGCGTCGCAACAGTTATATATGTGGATCGGATTGCGTGCCGCAACAGTATTATTGTTGTTTGGTTGTAGATTTGGACTGTCCTCTCATATTCCTTTTAAGCTTCTGCTGGATTTGATATGTTCCCCGAAGTATGTAACCCCCTCCCATTTAAACTACTTATTCCTGTTTATTTTCCGCCGTATATCATATAATTGCACAGGTGTATCTGGAGTCTGGTCCTAGCCTCGTCACTACCTCGCCGGGGTTAGGCCACACTTACCAGCACATGAGGTCGGTTGTGCTGATGCTTCACTCTGTACTATGTGCAGATACCAGAGCAGCTTTTGAGCAGTAGCGCTTGGGGACCAAGCCTTCAGTCCATATAGATCCCGAGGTAGCCCTGCAGACGTCCGCAGGCCCAGCGTCTCTTCTATCTACTATATGTTCTGCTTTTATTTGTATCCGAGACAGACAATATTTCCCTTTTCTTCAGACATCTGTATGTAGTATTCTTAGACAGTCCGTGAATGTTGTGACTCCAGTTCTGGGTAGAGGCATGTGTTGATTCTCGTATTATCTTGGTTTATTTTATCTAAGTCTTCCGCTTAATCTCATATTCCGTTGTTATTTAAATGTTTATCACTTGTTAATATAAGTTGTAAAAAGGATTAAAAATAAAAGAGTTAAAGATTTCTAATTTCGTGGCTTGCCTAGCTTCTACGAGTAGGCGCCATCACGACTCTCGAGGGTGGGAAATCCGGGTCGTGACAAGTTGGTATTAGAGCTCTAGGTTACATAGGTCTCACAATTCACGGACAAGCTTAGTAGAGTTTGAGGGATCGGTACGGAGACGTTTGTATTTATCCCCAGAGGCTACAGAGTTAGGAAAAATTTCACGTTTGCTCTTTCTTATCGTGCGGTTTGGTTTCTCAATGCTAATTGAATTTCTACTCTATTCTTTCGTAGATGGCGAGAACACGCGCTTCCTCATCTATCGATCAGCAGCCCGAGCCCCCAGCAGCAGCTCCCACGAGGGGCAGAGGGCGAGGCTGAGGCCGTGCTAGAGGCCGAGGCAGAGGCAGAGCTCAGCCCAGGGCAGCAGCCCCCGTAGCGGAGCCTCAGGTTGACTTTGACGACGAGGTTCCAGCCCCAGTAGTTCTGGTGGGCCCAGCTCAGGTCCCAGAGGGGTTTATTGCTACCCCAGTTCTTCAGGATGCTCTGGTCCGTCTAGTGGGCCTTATGGAGAGTGTCACCAGGGCAAGTTTACTTCCTGTAGCACTAGCCGTCTCTCAGGCTGGAGGAGGAGCCCAGACTCCTGCTATACGCACTCCGGAGCAGGTAGCTCCCCAGTTCCAAACTCCAACGGCTCAGCCAGTTGGAGCAGTTCAGCCGGGTGTGGTAGTTCAGACCAGCGATGGTGCAGCCATGTCTGCCGATGCTTTGTGGAGATTGGACAGGTTTACCAAGCTTTTCACTACTACTTTCAGCGGTGCATCTACTGAGGATCCCCAGGATTATCTAGACAACTGTCACGAGGTTCTTCGGAACATGGGGATAGTTGAGACCAACGGGGTTGATTTTGCCACATTTCGCTTGTCTGGATCCGCCAAGACTTGGTGGAGGGATTATTGCTTAGCTAGACCAGCAGGATCGCCAGCCTTGACCTGGGAGCAGTTCACGCAGCTATTTCTGGAGAAGTTTCTCCCTATCACACAGCGAGAGGCCTATCAGAGGCAGTTTGAGCTCCTCCAGCAAGGATCCATGACTGTCACCCAGTACGAGACCAGATTTATTGATTTAGCTCGCCATGATCTTATTATACTTCCCACTAAGAGGGAGAGAGTGGGGCGGTTCATTGATGGACTCATTCAGCCGATTCGTCTTCAGATGGCCAGAGAGGCTGGGAGTGAGATATCCTTCCAGGAGGCGGCCAATGTGGCCTGGAGGGTTGGGATGGTATTATCACAGGGGGTGGTCACAGGGCAGACAAGAGACCCCGTTAGTCAGGCAGATTCGGTAGTGTCTCGTCTGGAGGCAGGGATTCGTATGATAGAGGTCATCCTCCTAGGCCCTTTCAGTCAGCACTCCAGGTTTCTCACGGTGCTTCAGGTGGCCGTGGTTCTCACACGCAGTATTCTGATCAGCAGCCCTATAGTGCACCACCAGCTCCTATCAGTGCACCGCCGCTCCAGAGTTTTTAGGGTGGTCATTCAGGTCGCCAGGGTCAATCTCAATTCCCTCAGCCGCAGCGTCCAGGTGGATGCTATGAGTGTGGTGAGTATGGTCAAATCAGGAGGGCTTGTCCGAGGTTGGTGGGTAGTCAGTCACAGCAGCAGGGTTCCAGTGCTATGGTTCAGGCACCAGGTGTTCCACAGCCCGCCCAGCCAGCTAGAGGTGGGGGTAGAGGTGCTAGAGATGGAGGTAGAGGTGCTAGAGGTGGAGCTCAGGCCGCTAGAGGTGGAGGCCAGCCAGCTACAGGTCGTCCTAGAGAGGTAGATCAGAGTGGTGGGGCCCAACCCCGATGTTATGCTCTTCAGGCCAGGCCCGAGGCTGAGGCTTCCGATGTAGTTATCACAGGTACTGTTCTGGTTTGTGATAGAGATGCTTCAGTGTTATTTGATCCAGGATCTACGTATTCGTATGTGTCATCTTATTTTGCCCCGCACCTGGTCATGCCTAGTGATGCATTGAGTGTTCCTGTTTATGTGTCTACACCGGTGGGTGATTCTATCGTGGTAGATCGAGTCCATCGTTCTTGTGTTGTGGTGATTTGGGAGTCTTGAGACTCGCGTAGATTTGTTGCTTCTAGACATGGTTGACTTTGATATTATATTGGGGATGGACTGGTTATCACGTTACCACGCTATCTTGGACAGTCATGCCAAGACCGTGACCTTAGCTTTACCGGGTTTGCCTCGTTTAGAGTGGAGAGGGATCCTGGTCATTCTACCCGCAGTGTCATTTCGAATGTGAAGGCTCCGCGTATGGTCGAGAAGGGGTGTTTGGCCTATTTGGCATATGTTCGTGATTCTAGTGCTGAGGTCCCTTCTATTGATTCTGTGTCCGTTGTTCGTGAGTTTCTTGATGTTTTCCCTTCAGACCTGTCGGGTATGCCACCCGACAGGGATATTGACTTTTGCATTGATTTGGCTCCGGGCACTCAGCCCATTTCTATTCCGCCGTATCGTATGGCCCCGCCTGAGTTGAAAGAGCTAAAGGAAGAGTTGCAGGATTTACTTGAGAAGGGTTTTATTAGACCCAGTGTTTTGCCTTGGGATGCGCCGGTGTTGTTTGTCAAGAAGAAGGATGGGTCAATGAGAATGTGTATTGATTACCGGCAATTGAACAAGGTAACAATCAAGAATAAGTATCCGTTGCCGAGGATTGATAATTTGTTCGATCAGCTTCAGGGTGCCAAGGTATTTTCCAAGATTAACTTGAGATCTGGCTACCATCAGTTGAGGATTAGGGCATCCGATGTCCCTAAGACAGCTTTCCGCACTCGGTACGGGCATTATGAGTTCTTGGTTATGTTATTCGGGTTGACAAATGCCCCAGCAACTTTTATGGATTTGATGAACCGAGTGTTCAGACCTTATTTGGATTCGTTCGTGATAGTCTTCATTGATGATATATTGATATACTCCCGCAGCCAGGAGGAGCACGAGCAGCACCTTAGAGTGGTTCTTCAGACTCTGAGGGATAGTCAGTTATGCCAAGTTCTCTAAGTGTGAGTTCTGGCTGAGTTCAGTTGCATTTCTGGGTCATGTTGTATCAGCAGAGGGTATTCAGGTGGACCCAAAGAAGATTGAGGCAGTCAAGTGCTGGCCTAGACCAGCATCAGCTACAGAGATTCGGAGTTTCTTGGGATTGGCAGGCTACTATCGTCGG
>NW_017673302.1:98069-128097 GCF_001879085.1 Nicotiana attenuata
TCTTCTGAGAGGCTAGCTGAGATCTATATCCGGGAGATTGTTCGCCTTCATGGTGTGCCCGTGTCTATCATTTCGGACCGAGGTACGCAGTTTACCTCGCGTTTCTGGAGAGCAGTTCAGCGAGAGTTGGGCACACGAGTTGAGTTGAGCACAGCATTTCATCCCCAGACGGACGGGCAGTCCGAGCGGACTATTCAGATTTTGGAGGATATGCTCCGAGCTTGTGTTATTGACATTGGAGGCTCGTGGGATCAGTTTTTGCCTTTAGCAGAGTTCGCCTACAACAACAGCTACCAGTAGAGTATTCAGATGGCTCCTTATGAGGCCTTATATGGTAGACGATGTCAGTCTCCGGTTGGAGGGTTTGATCCGGGGGAGGCTCGATTGTTGGGTACGGATCTAGTTCAGGATGCCTTGGACAAGGTCAGGATCATTCAGGATAGGCTTCATTCAGCTCAGTCCAGGCAAAAGAGCTATTCCAACTGCAAGGTTCGAGATTTGGCTTTCATGGTCGGTGAGCGGGTATTGCTTCGAGTGTCGCCTATGAAGGGCGTGATGAGATTTGGTAAGAAGGGCAAGCTTAGCCCTAGGTACATTGGTCCGTTTGAGATTCTTGATCGAGTGGGAGAGATGGCTTATAGACTTGCATTGCCGCCGAGCTTATCAGTCGTGCATCCAGTGTTTCATGTATCCATGCTTCGGAGGTATCACGGTGATCCCTCCCACGTGTTAGATTTCAGCATTGTCCAGTTGGACAAGGACTTGTCTTACGAGGAGGAGCCGGTGGCTATTCTAGACCGGCAGGTTCATCAGTTGAGGTCGAAGAGTTTTCCTTCTGTTCGTGTTCAGTGGAGAGGTCAGCCTGCTGAGGCATCGACCTGGGAGTCCGAGTCTGATATGCGGAGCCGTTATCCCCATCTTTTCCCTGACTCAAGTACTTCCTTCTTCTGTCCGTTCGAGGACGAACGGTAGTTTTAGAGGTGGAGAATGTGATGACCCAAAAGGTCATCACCTGCTTTTATATTAAATTTTTTGTTTCCGAGGCCTAGAAAACCTCATTTAGAATCACCTCGATTTGCGTGCGTAGTCCGGGCGCGTAGCTGGAAAGCTTAAATATGAAAACCTGTGAAACATGACAAAATTTGGCTAATAAATGAATTAATTTGACTTCGGTCAACATTTTAGGTAAACGGACTCGGACCCGTGATTTGACGGTCCCAAAGGGTCCGTAGGAAAATATGGGCGTATGCCCGGAATCGAATTCCGATGTCCCAAGCTCGAGGAATGGATTTTTAAAGAAAATTGTTTTCTGAAACTGTTTAAGGAAATTTGAAATGAAATTTGATTAGAACATGTTAGTATCGGGCCCGTATTTTGTTTCCGGCACCCAGTACAGGTCTTATATATGATTTAAGATGTTTCTGTGAAATTTGGTAAAAAACGGATATAATTTGACGTGATTCGGACCTAAATTGCTAAAGTTGATACTTGATGAAGTTTGAGAAAAATTCTTTAATTTTGAGGATTAATTCGTTGTTATTGAGGTTATTTTAGCGATTTGATCGCATGGATAATTTTGTATGATGTATTTGAGTCAGTACGTATGTTTGGTTAGGAGCCCCGAGGGCTCGGGTGTGTTTCGGGAGGCTTTTGGAACTCAAAAAGTTGCAGGTTTTTGGCTGTTCAGTGCCCAGGGATTTTACCCTTCGCGTTCGCGTGGTCCCTCTCGCGAACGCGTAAGGAAAAAATCCCAGGTGCCAAATTTCTTCTTTGCGAACGCGAAGGTTGAGACGCGAACGTTAAGCTGAGGGGGGAGACCCTTCGCGAACGCGTCCCTCCTCTCGCGAACGCGTAAGGTTCTGGGGAGGGGTCACCTTTTTGTTCATCGCGAACGCGGCCACTGGCCCGCAAACGCGTAGGCTTGATGAGCCAAAGCTCCGCGAACGCGAGCCCTGTTCCGCGAACGCGAAGGCCTAACAGGCCTGACTCATCGCGAACGCGATGTGCCTGTCGCGAACGCGATGAGTGTTTTTGCCCAGTCATTTTAAAAGACCCAAAACAGTAGCATTACGGGATTTTCATAAAAATTCATAAACCCCTTCTTCTCCAAAGCTCTTAGGCGATTTTTGAAGCAATTCTTCACCATAATCTCTTGGGTAAGTAATCTTTAACTTCTTTTCTTCCCTTTTTATCAACACCCACTAGATTTCTAGGCCTAAAACATGAGATTAAGGGTAGAAAATTAGGGATTTGGGTAGAGTTAGGGCTTTTTGATTAATTGTGATTTAGACCTCGTTTTGGGGTCGAATTCTGGAAATAATTATATATTTGGGGTCGTAGGTGAATGGGTGATTTGATTTTAGTCCAAACCTCGTGTTTTGACCAAGCGGGCCCGGGGTCGATTTTTGGGTTTTTGGGAAGAATGATTAGAAAGCTATAATTGGCATTGGAATTGAATTGTTTAGCGTTTATTGATGTTATGAAGTCGATTATGTATAGATACGATCGATTTGGAGCCGAATTCGAAAGGAAAGGCGGTGTTTGAGGCTTGAGTTGGCCATGGAAGTTTGAGGTAAGTGTTCGGTCTAACCTTATCTTGAGGGATTAGGAGCTCAGTCCTATTTGCTATTTGTTTCTTGTTGAGTACGACGTATAGGCATGGTGACGAGTATCTATGCGTTGGTGTCGAGCATGACCATGAGTCTTAAATTGCAAATTGTTATGTTCTTAAATGATACTACGGATGCTTTAAATTGATGATTCTCGATCTTGAGTAAGAACTGAGTTTGTCTCGTGGAAAGTACATACAATTGGGTATTTGGTGTTAGCTGAGATGACTAGAAATTGAACTAAGATTGGTTATAGTTGATTCTCCCTTACCGGGACGTATATACTGGTACTGTTGAGTTCCCTTGCCGGGATAGTGTAGTTCATGGTTTATCCCTTGCCGGGACAGTTATTATGATTATGGCTGACTGTATATTTGGAACGGGTTGCGTGCCGCAATATTTTTATTATATATGGATCGGGTTGCACGCCGCAACAATTATATTATATGGATCGGGTTGCACGCCGCAACAATGATATGTTGGATCGGGTTGCACGCCGCAACAATTATATTATATGGATCAGGTTGCGCGCCGCAACAGTTATATATGTGGATCGGGTTGCGCGCCGTAACAGTATTATTATTTTTTGGTTGTAGATTTGGACTGTCCTCTCATATTTCTTTTAAGCTTCTGCTGGATTTGATATGTTCCCCGAAGTATGTAACCCCCTCCCATTTAAACTGCTTATTCCTGTTTATTTTCCGCCGTATATCATATACTTGCACAGGTTTATCTGGAGTCTGGTCCTAGCCTCGTCACTACCTCGCCGGGGTTAGGCCAGACACTTACCAGCAGATGGGGTCGGTTGTGCTGATGCTACACTCTGCACTATGTGCAGATACCGGAGCAGCTTTTGAGCAGTAGCACTTGGGGAGCCAGCCTTCAGTCCATAGAGATCCCGAGGTAGCCCTGCAGACGTCCGCAGGCCCGGCGTCTCTTCTATCTACTATATGTTCTGCTTTCATTTGTATCCGAAACAGACAGTATTTCCCTTTTCTTCAGACATCTGTATGTAGTATTCTTAGACAATCTGTGAATGTTGTGACACCAGTTCTGGGTAGAGGCATGTGTTGATTCTAGTATTATCTTGGTTTATTTTATCTAAGTCTTCCGCTTAATCTCATATTCCGCTGTTATTTAAATGTTTATCACTTGTTAATATAAGTTGTAAAAAGGATTAAAAAAAATAGAGTTAAAGATTTCTAATTTCGTGGCTTGCCTAGCTTCTACGAGTAAGCTCCATCACGATTTCCGAGGGTAGGAAATCCGGATCGTGACATTTTCTATCTCCAGAATATTACAAGAGGATTGTCTTGAAGGGAAAACAAATAATACCAATGTAATGTAATATTTGTGAGAAAGGTATTAAAAGGAGATAATATTGCAAAAACCAAGAAGAATAGAGAAAAATGGCCAGATTCTTCAAACTTTGCCAACGTCATCCTTCACACATCATCCTATTTGATTTTTGGGCCCACTCTAAGGTCAAACGGCTATCCTTTCCTTTTACACAAAGTTTGCACGTATGTACAATTGTACTTCTTTACTTAAGTCTTGAAGATACCTTAATTTTTTATTTTTTTAAATAAGCTAAATGACCTTAAAGGTAAAAGTTCCCCCCCCCCCCCCCAAAGTAGGGGCCTAAAGCTTGGGCTTTATTTGCTTTACCCAAAAGTCGCTTCTGGCCAAAAAGTATATAGAATAACTACTCCTATATTATATGTATATAATATACATCTATACTAGAACTATTATTTTTAGAAGCGACAAAAAATACAGATTGCTTTTTAGAAAAACATACATATTACTAGAGTAACTGGTGATGATTGAACCACCCTAGTATTTGCTTCAACTGACTCAATGCTTACATTATTAGCCACTTTCAAGAATTCCAACAAACGAATAACCAAATCCAATATGCTGCATTTTCCCTTTACTATAACTTGCAATTCCACAAAATGTTGTAGTAGCAAGAACTGATGCTTTGTCCTTCTGCATAATGATTTGTTTTAGTTTATCAAACACTTTAACACAATGAATTGGTTGATCATTAAGAGAATCATTAACACTATTTGTAACAGTCCAGGCTCAACCGTCAATGTATTGTTTGCTCTAACCTAACTTTCGAGGCCTCACATTTTTGTCAAAGCCAAACCTAATTTTCAAGGTATTGTCCACTGTGACTCAAACTTTGGAGTCTCAATTGCTAAGGTATTGTCCGTTCTGACCCAAATTTTGAAGCCTTACGGTTATGTCCCCTTAGGATTTGACCGAAAAGGCACCTTTCGGTTAGATCGAACAGATCTATCTGCACTGTATGGGCTCGTTTGGTACAAGAGATAAGGGATAATTAATTCCAGGATTAAATTTGAGATGAATTTATCCCATGTTTGGTTGGGCTAAAATCACGGCATAACTAATCCCAGGATTAGTTATCCCGGGATTGTAGTATTTTTTATCCCAGAATAATTAATCTTGGGATAATTTATTTTCAACCAAACGACCCCTATGTGTATGGTCTTTTTTGAGGCTACTATTAAAATTTTGTCCCTCCAGTCGACTAATTTTCGCCTTTAAAAACACTTGGATGAACTTCTATTTTTGCGGATAAATTTAGCCCATTGAGCTAAGACGGACAAAATTTAAATAGTAACCTAAAAAAGGCCATTTTTGCAAATGCCCCCAAGTGGACAATACTTGGCAGTTGGGGCTAGACCGCTACACTATTGACTATTCATAGAAAACTTCACAAAATCAATCATACCTTAGTTCCAGGAGGGAGCAAAGATCTCAGTTGTTGAAAATTCTCATTAGTGCTCGTCGCGTAATTCACCTGAATCTGTTCTTGCCTCCTCATCAGATACAAGTTCTTAAAAAATGTCATGGATCTATTCAACATGTTTTGTCTACTACTTCTTGCTGTTATTGAGACATTAGGGCCTAATCGATAATCTCGTGGCAAATTCTCTTGAATTTGGCTATGTGATGAATAAGAAGAAGGTGATGATATAACAGCAAGATATGCTCCTTTTATTGCATCATTTTCGCCTTCGATTTTTGGGAATTGAAGGCCTTGGAATTGAGTTATAGTTTGAATGGCCTCTGTTTGTAGTGTCTTTGTTACTCAATATGTGTTTGTAACATTATTGAAATGAAGTGAAGAATATTCAGGACTATCAATAGATATTGACCTGTGTGATGATGAAAAAAATGAGTGTTTATTTTGATCAGTCATCTCTGTTTCCAAGTTAATTTGTAAGTTAAAAGTGGTATTTTTATATGGCAGAATAGCCTAATAAACACTTTTACTTGTCCCGCTTTGTCATCCCGGTCCCGATACTTTACGAAGTTTCATCTGGACACTCGTAGTTTTTAAAATACATTACTTTAAACCCCTCTGACCATTGACCAAGCATATGTGGCATATGCATTGCTGAGTTGGCTAAAATGCGTGATTGCACGCTCTAAAAAGCGAGTAACTTTGATAATTCCAATTAAAAAAATAACGAAAAATGAAAAAATATTCTTAAACAAAAATTCAGGTTGTAACTTTACTGCAGTTCCTAGTACAAAGAGAAAGTTTAAGACTCCATTAAAGGAGCTCGAAGCTTGAGTTTAAATTTCGGGTTTGCGAAATTGGATTCGGGTTTGATTGGGTGTCTTGGAAAATAATTGGGTATACTTTTGGGAGTTAATATCTCGAATTTGAGGCGATTTGCAGAAGATTTAGTCTGGTTTTGAGCGAGATTTTAGCTGCAACACAAAGCTAAGTTCGAAATTTTCAAATCTGCAATCTTCCTGCGCACTGTTTTGTGTCAATTTAAATAAACAAAACTTTACTTTCTTGATTTGGGTATTTGGTTTTGAACTCTGCTGGTTTTGAATCTTTATTGCGCAAGTAGCAAAGTAGCAGTTCTTCCATTTTGGGGGCTCTTCGCCGGCGCCAGCGACAGGAAATTGGAAGGGGATTTCTTTAATGTTTGAATTTTATTTTATTTTTTTTTTTATTTTTTTTTTAATTATTTTTAATCGGCCATGTGACATGGCATTTAAACATTGTTATTTTTTGACGTGGCAGCCAACGTGGAGGAGATTGTATTACACGCACTGCAGCCTCCTGTCATAAGCGTTTATTATACACGATTTGAAGGAGTGTAAGTGTTCAATTGGCAAATTATTAAGTTTGGGGACCGGCATGACAAAGTGACACAAGTATAGGTGTCATTTAGGCTATTCTGCCTTTTTATATCAATATCTTTATAAATAAAGAATAGATTTTTGTGAATTGAGTTGACTGATATAGTAGACTTGGTAGTTAGAATGATGAATATTTGTTAATTAGAGCCATAGAGACTATTAAGTGTTACAGTTTAAGCTATATGCACTAACATCTAACAGTATAAGAAATATTGTACATAATTAGATTACTTATTAAACAAATACGAGTAAATCTCTTGATAAACATTAATTGGCAATATGAAAAAATTGGTAACAGACTTGCGATCACATGTTAAAATTACTCATAATGTAAAAAAATCTTATAATATTTGTGTATAAATTAAATCTTGAACAATTCTCTAACAACAAGGCAAAAGAGTAAATTTAAAGAAGCAGTGGACAGAAGTGGAGCCAGCCAATAGTGTGAGAAAGTAGTGGTCAAAGTCCACAAATAACATTTTGATTCTAGTCAAATTCTCATTATTTTCTTTCTTTTCCCCCCACATTATGAGATCCTAAAGAAAATCTCATACTTTGGGCGATCCTATGAATTTTGACAAATTAAATCCTAAAATTTCTTTGGTTTATTTCAATGGCCCCTTTATGAACATAGAAGATTTTGTTCATATAATAAGAAAATCTCACTCTTTGTGGTCCTTGATAATACTGTTGTTTCTTATACATGTGAACTCTATACACTAATCTCTAAGAAGAACTTTTGGAACTTTCTCTGTTGTCCGGTGCACAAAGCATTCTGCATTCATGCATGGTTCGGAGAAGAGCCGCACCCCTAAGGGTCTGATATATGCAGCTTACCCTAATGCAAGCATTACTAGCTGCTTCTAGAGGTGTACAAAGAAAATCGATAAACCACACCAAACCGATAATCCGAGTCAAACCGGGAAAAAATCCATTTATGGGTTAGTTTGATTTGGTTTGGTGTTGGAAAAAAAATCCGACTATAATTGGTTTGGTTTGGTTTTAACTAAAAAAGTCAAACCGAAATCAAACCAACCCAACATTATATTTATACAATTTTTTAAAACATTTTATGCATTTAAATATTTATTGTAATATAATTTATAAATATTTTTTTAAACTTGTTCACAGTTTTATCTTTAAACGTATTATTTAAAATTTAGACTTAACATTCTTGAATGGTCCAATAAATTTTATAGCCCATAAAAGTATTAAGTCAAATAAAGTTCAAATCAATACTATTGCTAATAAAGGAAATTCAATTCAACACTAAGAATGAAAATATTGTTAAATATCTGCTTTTTAGTCTTTCATTGGTTTATAATGAAAATGCATAACCTAGTTTATCTTTTTCTTTAGTGCTTAGTTGTGTAATTAATCAGTACTTATTTTAGTTAATTTTTATGATGGCATATTAAATATTAATATTTTCTTTAGGCGATTTTATTATAGTTATTATTGAATATTTTAGGACAATGCTTTGACCCATCTCATATTATTATGTTATTTTCTTGAAAAATACATTATATAGTTGTATCCTACTAGGACTAAAGAAATAATTGGAGCACAAGTTACGTATTTTGTGCTATGAAGACTTTACCGGAAAGAAACCCGAAAATCCTAGAAAAACCGAAAAATTCGAGAAAAACCGAGATTGAAAAACCTGACTTTATTGGTTTGGTATGGGTTACAGATTTAAAAATTCGACACTATTGGTTTGGTTTGGTAATTAAAAAATCCGAACCAACCCGACCTATGTACACCCCTAGCTGCTTCCACGGTTTGAACCCGTGACCTAAAGGTCACACGGAGAGACAACTTTACTGTTGCTCCAAGATTCCCTTCAAATTAGTAAAAGAAGAATTCTAGGAACAAATTAGTAAAAAGAGTAAAGAAGCTCTTTTGCTCATAACCCCCTTGAAATCAAATTCAAAGTTCACCTTCTGTAGAAGCAGGTTTAATAGTTCCATAACTAATGCCCAGTTGACTGACACTATCACTTTTTATGACAAGTTTCACTGTTTCTTGCATTCTATGGGTAGCCTAATGATCAAATTTTTTTGAGAATAAATTCAGATTCCAATAAAGATAAAAAAAAAATGGCGCGGAATGGCCAGTTTTTAGTCGGTATTCAAAGTTTAGCTTCTTTTGAATATAATTAACAAATAGTCACTTTTTAATATAGAAATAGAATTTGGACAAAAATATTCATAGTTAAAATACGAAAATTCTAGCACAATATGTTTGAGTTCGAAACTTTAACACTATGCTGGAGTTGAACTCCGTAGATGTAAAACTCTACCACATTGTGATGGAGTTTTAAACTTTTATATGACTCTCACGGTATGATATTTCGAACTCAAGGATGGAATTATAGATCAACGAACCCAAAGACTCTTTCCTTCAGATCTAAATTATTGAATTACGAGCTTCAAGACTCTTTTCCTATTTAGGGCCGTCTCAACAAGATTGGGGCCTAAAGCCAAATTTCAGAGAGAGGCTCTAACAGCTTGTTTGTATGTTTGTTATCCATTGTATCGTAATGTATTATTACTTTAAATAAAATATTTATTTTGATTGTTACTTAAATTTTATTGTATCGTATCGTTAAATCCGTCGTTACATAACGACGAAATGTGCCGCTTTATGTAACGACCGATTTGGTGTGGTCGCGTCGTTACCTTGTCTTTTTCTCTCAATTTCACCCTTTATTATTATTAAATTATTTTATTTTATCATTTACCCTACCTTTTTATATATTAATTTTACCCTGTATCATAATTTTTCTTTATAATATTGCAAGTTTATTCTTCATATTGCTGGTGCGTGATATCATGAAACGATGGCAGAAAAAATTCTTTCTAGGTTTGTCTTGTGTCTCTGAAACAAACGGTCCATTTATTGATGGGCGAACAACGGGGATTGAACCCGCGCGTGATAAAATCTATCCAAACATTGCATTTATCAAACGATACAGTACAATACAATACAATGCGATACATTATGAAACGATGCGTAACAACCATCCAAACAAGATGTAAGTAAGATTACAAGTATAATTATGTTCATTAAAGTTTAGACAAATGAAAAATCTGGTTTTCGAGGTTTGCATATAATGCAATGGTCGCTCAACAGGGCCGTCTCTACAAGATTGGGGGCCTAAAGCCAAATTTCAGAGAGAGACCCTAAGTAAGAATATCACAGGGCCGTCTCAACAAGATTGGGGGTCTAAAGCTATATTTCAGAGAGAGGCCCTAAGTAAGAATATCAAACGACAAATTTGTAATGAAAAAGCATGAAATAAAGGTAGAATAATAAAACCGGCTCAAGAATTTGATAAGTTGATATACAACAACAACATACCTAGTGAAAATCCACTAATTAAAGTGGGGTTTGGGGAGGTAGAGGACCTTACCTCCACCTTGGGAGGTAGATAGGTTATTTCCGAATGATAGCTTGTTGTAATGCTTTGAAAAAGACAACTTGTAAGCCGGGGTAAGTTGCCGATTGAGAGACTTTTCAATATTGAGAATAAGAATAGTAAAAGAGAGAATTGAAAAGTAAATATATAAATAATAATGTAGGCTCGTATTAGTTGTTGATATATGATGATAGGCTATAATTGCATATTTTAGTTGCTTATTACACTTGAATTTACTGCACTTTAATTAAGTTTGCGCTTTAATCGCTAGTGTTTTGCACTAATTGTGTGTTTATACCTTGTAGGTGTGATTCCGAGCTATGTAGATGTTATGGAATGAATTTAAATGATTTGAAGCTTTGAATTCTGAGTAAAAGCTCAAGGAATTAAGCCGGGATCGTATTCGGGGGTCAAATTTGATAATTAAGTACGAACGAAGACTTGAGGAGGCATATTGCGCACTGTCTAGTAAAATAGACATAACATTTTGCTCAAGCCTCCATTTGGGCTCCACAATATATGGTTGAAAAGTTAATTCAAAGGGCTACAACTTTCATGTTTTACGTTTTTCCAAATTTCAAACAGAACAGGGTAAAAAACGCGGTCGAAACCGCGACCGCGGAACTGACCGCGGCAGAAATCAGAGAGCTTGTCTGGCCGCGGTCCTACCGCGTTTTGACCGCGGTCGCGCCCCTCCAGGTGTCAAAAAGAAGTCCTATTTCGCCCGGGACAAGTTTATTTCGGCCCTACACTATTCCAACTTGTATAAAAGGGGTCCTAAACCTATTTTAAAGAGGAGAGGACATATTTTGGACATAGATTCGACCTAAGGAGGCAAGAACATATTGGGAGCAAGGTGGAGAATTCTCCTACGAGTTTTTTTCCTTCCTCTTCCTATTTTTCATTGCTGGTTATGACTTTTAGTATTGTAGTTTTACATACTATTATGAATAGCTAATTTGTTATCTAGAGTTTTGATAAAACCTTTTGTAGGATAACTTCTTGTTATGTTTTTATATAATTGAGCCATAGCTTTTCTCTATTTGTTCAACTACGTTTATTTAGTGGTTGGTAAGAGCTCTCAATTAGCTGTGCCTAGTTAGTATGCATAACTCGGGAGAGAGTGCATATTTAGGTAATTGTTTAACAACACGACTCCCAAAGTATATGAGGGATCAATAACCGAGGGTTTAAAGGCGGGATTAGGGATAACGAAGCCTTGGGTGCGATCTGAAGTGAGTTGTATTAAAAGCCAGCTAGCGTAACTCGGGAGAGTGCGTCTAGTAAATTGCCGTAATTACGCGGAAGAGATTTACGGTAATAAGAGTGCTCATGATCGGTAGAGAATACTTAGGCGAAATTATAGAAGACATAGCGGGAAGGATTCCGACAATTGGGGAAATCATAACTCTAGATCTCCTTAATCTTTTCTCTAACCCTCAGTGTCGTTAGTTGTTAATTTACTATTTTAATTTGTTAGTTAATTAGTTAAACACAAGAATCTTAATATCTATAAGTTAGGAATTGTTCAAGCTTGTCTTCTTGGTGATAGTGAACAGTTGTAGCTAAACCTTAGTTCTCTGTGGGATTCGACTCCGGACTTGTAAACCGGATTATATTTGCAGCGACCGCTTAGTCCTTTTTATAAGGCATAGTTGGGCGTGATCAATATATGTGGCAAACAAAATAGCTACCCTTTCCATGTAAGGAAACAATTCATTAAACGTTATTCCATTATCTAATTATTACAACGATACTCACATTACAGTTATTGTACTTTCGCTCCAAAAATTATTTTTAAATTCAAATATACACATTTTTTTAATAATATATATACAATACATCTTTAAAGAAAAAATAAAGTCGCCAAAAGTTGAAGCCCAAGCGATTGCTTTACTAGCATTATAATCGAGCCACCCATGTCGCTCAATCACATTCGATGCAAAGATAATGATAAGATTAGAGGATGAATGTTTGTTATTTTTCTAAATGGTAGTTGTCACTCACACTTTTAAATGCTTAATATCGTCTCTCACCATCATATTGAGCTTAAGATTATTTTAAATTAAAATTTTAAAATAATTTCAATAGCTTGGAAAACTTGGTTTACCAAGATTTGAAAAACAATGTTCGTATCTATTGTTTGCGTTGGCCAATATCAGTTTAATTTTGTGCACCTCGTGTAAGATGATGGTAAACTAAAGTTAGAAGTGGTCAGGGTTGGCTTTTGGGTAAAGCCTCTAAAGCCGAAGCTTTAGGCCCCAATTTTAGGGGCCTAATTTTTTACCCTATAACTTTTTTTAATTAACTATTTTACTCTTATTACATATTTTGGTATAAAAAATAATAAAAAAAAATATTTTTGTTTCTTAAAAAGGGGCTCCTAACGTATAAATACAAATTTATGAAAGGAATCATTCTTTTTTCTTTAGTCTTTATCTCATTAAATAATATGTAAACCTTTTCCACTTTCTTTCTTGGTTTGCACAATTCAATTTTCTTTTTTAATCTTTCTCAGTTCTCACCAAACGTTATTACTATTATATTTTTTCTTTGTGCCTCCAAGAGATCATATTGTGTCGTATTTTTCGTCAATCAAGCTAAAGCCTACCAGAAGTATATTGAAAGCAACAAATATTTATTTGCACATCAAATTAATGAATCAAGTTCTTCTATTCAAACTTTTTAGTACTAGTTTTCGTCTACATTTATTTTTCTTGATATTTTCAATACGTACACATATATTATCCTTTAGTATTTATTAAAAATTAAATATGCCAAATATAAAGTAAGAATTCGGTTATTCATAACTTAATGAAAAGAAAGTTGAATCTTTGATACAATCCCAAAAAGAAGAAATGATAGTACTCTAATTGATATTCTCAATCCAATAAAAAGGCTTGATTCTTTTTCAAATGCTTATATTGCATATAGAATAATGGTAATAGATCCTGTAACAGTTGTCTCGGGTCGTCCTCGATCACAAACTAGAAATTTGAAAGTAAATTTTAAATTAAAATTGATAAGATCTTACTTAAGATCAACCATGGCGCAAGAGATTAAGTGGATTAACTATATTATCAATTACAAAAATAACTATTAGAAGAAATTGATTATAAAATAAATATTCATAATTTTGTATCTGAAAAAAGCTAGAAAATTATATTTCAAATTAATAATATATATATAAAAAAATTATTATAAAAAAATAATTAAAGGCCTCTTATGAAAGTTTGGCTTTAGGCCCCCAATAGTATTGAGCCGCCCCTGGAAGTGGTGTTCTAACGCTCGTTAATTTTGCGAAACTGTAGCAAAATGAACATATATATCTTAACGTGGAAGAGTTACAATGCACCATGTTGACATATGGGCTTGTGAGTCTATATCGGTCTATTTCAAAAGCGGCTCCATAAAATTAGTGGCCTAAAGCCAAATTTTAATAAGAGGCCTTATACTTTTTTTATTTAGTACGTATATACACATATATGCAAAAAAATTAATCTTGCCATTTTTTTCATACTTGTTGTTTATAGTATATATTTTTAAATGACATAAACTCTTTAATTTCACTTAGTAATATTATTATTTATATTAGAAAAGAAAAATTTAAAGAAATGAGATGTTGGACATGTATTTGCAATATGTTACCTTTGATATTGTTGTAAAAAATATATTTACTAATATGAAGATTTAAGTAGTTTAATTCAAAGTTTTAAAAATATTTTTACTGTTTAATAGTAGAAACCTTTCTTTCTTTTTTACAACTTTTTTTGTACTTTTTTATTTTTTCTACAAACATTAATATTGTCTAATTTGAAATAAAAGTATAAAATCCATTATTAAAAATTTTGGAGGACCTAAATCAAGGCTTTACTAGTATCCTACTAGAGCCACTTATCCACCCTTGACATTCTCAATCAAATTTATAGAGTCTCACTTAAGATAATGCAACAATGACAAGAGCATTAAAGGCAGTGAGTATGTCATTCAGTTACCAAATGTGAATGAAGCTGATTGAACAGTACTTTTATGGTGGGGCAGTAGTCTGTAAATAATTGTTGATAGTCAATGAGGGGCGGCTCAAACAAAACTGGTGGCCTAAACCAAAATATATTAAAAAGACCTGAAACGTCTTTTATAAAAATCATATAATATTGAGACACAAAAAAACCCATATGACTTTGATATAGTGGCGAGAGCGTAACTCATGATGTATGAGTTAGGCGCGCGTCATATGGCATCGAATTCTTCCCTTAAGTTAAAATGGTAAAGGGTGAGCCCATTATTCATCATGTTTTGAACCTTGCCACATTTGCCTCGGGGATTTCTTAGTTAAAAAAGATGAGGCACAAAAGAACTTACTTTCTGGTGTGTGGATCAATCAAATGTGACAAAAAAGAATAGTTAATCTATCTATATAGAATAGGAGAAGCAAAAGCACTACATTAAGACAAGTGTCTTAACCACAAAAAGCTAAGTGGCATTATTAAGACAAAATAAACTACTTTTCTAACTAATTTTTTTTTTGAATTTTAAATTTTGAATTAATTGGTTACACTACTTGAATTAATAAATATAGATATCTTATAATATCAATAAAAAACGAAAATACAAAATTATATTCTACTCATTTCAATAGGAGTTTTAAAATTATTTTACAATAAATAATTTTAAAATTACAATTTTATTAATCTATCTATCTATATAGAATAGGAGAAGCAAAAGCACTACATTAAGACAAGTGTCTTAACCACAAACAACTAAGTGGCATTATTAAAAAAAAAAAAACTACTTTTCAAACTAATTTTTTTTTTGAATTTTAAATTTTGAATTAATTGGTTACACTACTTGAATTAATAAATATAGATATCTTATAATATCAATAAAAAACAAAAATACAAAATTATATTCTACTCATTCAAATAGGAGTTTTAAAATTATTTTACAATAAATATTCTTAAAATTACACATTTTATTAATTATTAAAAATATTAGTATGTTTTTTATAAAATAATAAAAAAGTCTTATCTCTTTATACTTATGATGAATTCAAAAAAAAAAAATTATATTACTTAAATTTTCAAATATAAAATGAGAAAATTAATCAAATATTATAGTAGAAATGAATATACGAAAAGAGGTGGATAAAGATAATTTTATAATATTTATATTTTGAATTAATTAATAAACTAAATATATATAGATAATACTCAAAACAAATATTAATAAACTTAGACAATTGAAGAATTTTAAACAGTATAACATAAGTATAAAAATATATATATTTCTAGAATAAGAAAATATATACGTATGTTCTACTAGAAGAGAAGTAGTATCAAAATATTAAGCCAATTGACAAATTAATAAGAAATCACATTAGTAAGTATATATTACTAAGTACTTGCTAATTTAAAAAAAATAAACAAGGAATAAATAATTTATTTGATTACTATAATGCTTTGTATCCTTTGATTTCGTATAAATTTTATTTATATTTATGTACATTACATTTAATAATAAAATAGTAACTAATATTTATTAAAATAATATGATATATTAGATCATAATTTTATAAAATTAATATTTCGTTAAATTATTCGCGCATCGCGCGGGATCTAACACTAGTTTAGAGAATTTGAGTTGAAATTAGAAAGTAAAATTGTAAGAACCATGAAAAAGAACTATACATAAAGAAAGAAAAATAAAATTAATGAGAATGTAAACATATTATTTAATTTAGTGAGAAAAATCTATCCAATTAACTCACTCAATTTTAGTCTACCAAATGTTAAAATTTATTAAAATTTGAAATCTTTTGTTAATAATTATACTAATATAAATTATGGAGTATATATTATATAATAATATAGTAGTGCTTCTTATTTTTGGGGCCTTAATTATTAGGGGCCTAAGGCAAAGGCTTCACTTGCCTTACCCTAGAGCTGCCCTTGTTCCTATTTCTATGTTGGAAACATTATGGAGTTTTTCCGAAGATATTTTCCTCCGTACCAAGCACACCCTAGTGATAACATATTTGTTAGTAGTATCCTACTACTTAAATTCGAATTCACGGCCACTAAAATTGGCTGAGTTGTTTGGATGGTGGCTTTTCACAAGAGAGACTTAGAGTCCGTTTGGACATAAAATTTTTTTCCTTTTTTTCCATTTTTTTTCCTTTTTTTCAAAATTAGTATTTGTTCATAAAATTTTCAACTTTCACTTGAAGATGCGTTTTGGAAATTTTCGAAAATTTGAAAAACTTCAAAAAGTTATTTTTCAAAATTTTCACTCAAATCACTTACAAAACTTCAAAAACACCGCAAAATTATATTCATGTCCAAGCACAACTCTAATTTCAAATACCATTTTTACTTAAAAAAATTTTTCATCATTTTTTTAAATTTTACTATTCTTATGTCCAAACGCCCACTTAGAGATTAATTCCCATAGCTTTCCCTTGGATTTTCCAAAAAAATAAAATTGAGTTCACTCTTTTTGAGATGCTAAAAGTTTGTTCTCATCAGTAATACTAGTACAATTATTCTCTTATTCCTTTTGCGGACGGTTATTATTTGTGCCTTTTTGTTTAATAAATTTGCTAAAAGCTTAATTTCCTATACTTTTCTGATTACATAACTCGAACAAACGACACCGTTTGCTACTCAATCGTCTTCAAGTTTCAATTTTCCTCACAGAAATTTGAGTTAGTTCTGTAATGGCGGAGAAGCCCCAACCAGTAGAGGTTCTATATTGTGGAGTTTGCGGGTTACCCGCTGAGTACTGTGAATTCGGATCCGAATTTGAGAAATGCAAACCCTGGTTGATCCAAAATGCACCCGATCTCTATCCGGATCTCCTTAAAGGTTAAAACAAAACCCTAACCGTAGCATTCTTGTAAATATAGGAAAATGAGCACAACAACAACAGCAACAACAACAACGAACCCAGTGTATTCCCAGGAAAATGAGCATCTTTTTGCGAATATATGATAATCGTGTTTACGTTAATTTTTGTGCTACTTTATTTATTTATCTATATATTTGTTTGTTTGCTTGCTTGCTTGTTTTTTATTATTAGTTTATTTATTTGTTTATTTTTGCAGACGCAAATGGAAAAGATGCTGATAAAGTCTCTGATCAACTCCAGTCGACTTCAATCTCAGAAGGTGAAGTTCTTTTTTGCTATATTACTCTGTGTTAGTTCGGAGTATGAGTGTGAAAAATATTTATTTTCGTGTAAATTCAAACACGGGTTTCTTTACTTCAATCAATTAAAAGCATCATAATTTTTTTTATAAGGTAGATATATAATTAATGTTGAAAACGACACCTATATATAAGTAGCATACCGAAAGTAGAGGTGGATAGACTTACCTGGTACCCGTTGTTGGTGGGAGGTAGCATGTATTTCATAGAATTTGTCGAGGTGCACGAGCTGGCTCGGATACCATAGTTATAAGAAAAAGTACACCAAAAGCAGAGAACCTACAAAACTATATGATTCTCTATAAAGACGCCCAATCTTGTATACAAATTGGGACCTCATTGGGGCACCAAAAGAAAACTAAAATTAAGAGGTTACTTCAAATGTTTAAAGTCATTCGTATCCCATCAAAAGCTCTCACGTTCTTCTCTTTCTATATAACCAGGGCACAAATGGGCAACATCCCATGTCATACGTCTTCTCTTCTGCAAACACAACCGAATAGAGCCTCCTTCACCTTGCTTGGTGTTGTCCATTTCGTGCTGAACTATCTCAAAACCTCCTACCGCCGATGTATAACTAGTTGGAAGTACAAAAGGGGATGAGCCACGCCATAGGTTGAGTTTTTGCACGTTTAGCATTAGCTAACAAATGCGATCCTTCTATTCCTCAAGCTTTTAGCTATCATAATCACTCCCCTTGTTGCCTACCAAGAAAAGCACACAGCTCTTGGTGCCCTCAGTATCCATACCGATAGGTGAGGGGGAATCATGATAAATGGACAATGGGCCTAACTCAATCCCAAAAGGTAGCTCATGAAGTGAGGATTTCCCACGATCATATAAAGAGGCCTTTCCATCCCTTAATGGCCTATGTGAGACTCGACAACCCCTGCTTGCCCAAGACTGGACATCTAGAGTGTGAACAATATAAGATAGGGGGCCCAACATCGTTAAACGAATTGGCATGAGCCTGACTCTAATACCATAATAGATGGTCTTGGCCCTACCTCAAACCCAAAAGCTAGCTCATGAGGTAAAGATTGTTCCAGATCATATAAAGAAGCCTTCCCATCCCTTAGTGGCTGATGTAGGACTCAACAAACCAAAGTCCTCCTGGATTAAAAGCTTATTGGAACTGTAGTAGGATTACTACGAACATGCCACTGCCTCCATCCCTACCTCCATAAATCTTGGTTCTCAAGCGATGTATTATGTTTATAATGCATTTCAATCAGGCTTTGGAGGTCTGCTAGCTCCCTGTCTTGAAGGTTCCTCCTAAACCCTAGGTCCCAAAGAGCACTACCCTTTGTAGCGTTCGTACCTGTTGGACTATCATCTCCTTTTTGCATGAGAATCTGTAGATGTTTGGAAATGCGAGCCTCAAAGTGTTATCTCTATACCATGTGCCTCCAAAAGCTGCTCCTGCTCCCATTCCATACCTTGAATGTAATGCGTCCATTAAGCTCTTCCCATCCTTTCATAATGTTCCTCCGAATGCCACACCATAAAAGGATAATGATCCCTTTAGTCCTCTAACCCCCGCCTATTGTTATGTAGTTGTACACTATCACCTTTCTCCATAGTATATTAGTATGTGCTCTTCTATCCCAAAATCTCCACTCCTACTTTCCTAATAGAGCCTTGTTATAAACACGGAAATCTTTCACCTGAGCTCTTTCCATCTCTTTAACGAATCCATTGATACTGTTTGACTTTCTTGTCAACAACACTATGTACGAAATACCTATCTAATATCTTTTGGATGGGAATCCTGTACTGTCTAGTACCACATTCGGGCGCTGATGTGGTGAGTCTAACTTCTTTATCCACACTTATCCATTATGCGAGAATCCTTGTTTATACTCCTCATACCCAGGCAACAATGTGGTGGAACCATTTACTAATTTAACACTAAAACTCAAATATCAAATAGTGTCTTCCTAGATGAACACGTTCCAACAAATTCATCAATATGAGATTCATCGTAATTTTTTTTCTATTGTAATAACAGCCGTCAATCTACATTCACCGTCCTCCATTACCTGGACTTGGACTAGTTATGACTGCCAACATTGGCAAAGTGAGGGTGTCGTAGAAAAGACAAATGTGAGTGGGTTGTACTCCTTATGTTGCTACATGGAGGTCACTTCACCAACCCCTTTCAATTTCTTCTTGCTACGCTTTGCTAAGGCATTGCATTACCTTAATGGCCTTGAATGGTGAGAGAGGAGCACTTTTGTCTGAGCTCTCTATCAAATGAGAGCACTCCTCCCGAACCACCTCAATGAAGTGAAGATTGAAGATCACCATAGTGCGTAGCTCATCTGTGCTAATTTCCTAAAGGAGTAATAACGACACAATATAAAAAAGATGATGAATTCTTTTTTCTCGTCCCAACTTTTCTTTTCATTTCTTTGATTTCTTCGATGGCCAAGTGTTAAAGAACTCTGGTTTTGATTTTGAAATCCATTTATCTAATTCCTCAGAAATACAATCCCGTTTTTAACCTTCTTAGCCTTCCCCTTTCCATCTGCTTTTCTGGGTTTTTGTGTTCTTGGAAGAATAAATTCTGGTATAATGTGATGTGTCTGCTGGATTTGATATTTTAAACCCTGTCCTCCCTTCCATGCGGGGCTAATAGTTGTAGATAAAATTTTGAACGAAGAGCTCTAAGGTTTTTGGATTTCATTTTATCTTGTTTCCAGTTTGCATGTTCAAATTGAATTCTGTTCTTAACCTTCTTATTCCTTTGTTGGGTCAGGTTCTTCAACATCCAAGCAAGAAGAAGTCAAGCGTCTTCCTGGTGGAAAGATAAAAAAGAAAGTAAGAAGTTCCAACCATTTTTCTTTTTGTCTAATGTATATTAATCCCTCTTCAAAAAATGGTATGGCTCTATGCCATCCATGTGATATTATAAGCACTGAGCAAATTCAGTTCAGTGATGCTCTTGTAATCCTTTGAGTTCCTGTGCCCGTAAAACTTTTCATTGTTGCTCCATGTAAGCTAACCTCTTTAGGTTTTAGTTTGAGCAACATATAATGATATTGGACCAGTCTAACTAAATTTCACCTTTTCTCATTGCGCTATTTAGTTGCAAAGCTTGCTTTAATCCTCTATTTTCAAATTTGGATGGATGTTACTGCCTCTAACCCATTTTGTGTGACAGAATTTTCTATTTAACTGTCATTTTTCTCTTTGAAAACTATTTAATCTTAACATCCCCATCTTACCCTTGATGCCATGGCTTGTTAGGACTATCTTGATGTAGAACTTCATCTTTACAAGGACAGAACAAATGAAAAGACACGTGGAACTCTCACCATCACTCTTTTTTTTTTATTTTGAGAAATTTTTAGCTTACATGTCAAAAGTCTCCTTTAATTTCTTAAACTCCATGCCCAGTCAAACACCTTACATAAAATGGGACAAAAGGAGTATTTCACCTAGTTGAACTTGCTTGAAGCTGTAATGTTTCGGAAAGGGTTTTCCCTGCAATACGAATATGCAAGCTTGCTTAGTAGTTTCTCCTTGGCAAAAGAGGCAGTAAACAGAAACTACAAAAATAAAAAAGCGTAATCCATTAATTTTGCCAGCTAGCCTTCTCAAAAAGACAGAAGAAGGTAATTTTACCAACCAGGGGAAAAAATCATTGGATTGGTCCTAACTTCTAACTTGCAATGTCTTTTGTCTTTGAGAATTTTACATTGTTGCATTAATCAATTTCAGTTGAAGGTCCTATGTTTAGTATCTTATTGCATTGATGAATCTCAAATGCCTGATGTGAAATGATTGAAATAATTAGACTAACTCTTTTAATCTCCTTTGTTCTGCAAATCACGGGTTTGCTCCTTTGGACCAATGTAATTAAATCTGACCTAGACGAATCTGGGAGGTTGTCGTATGGCCTGTTTTCTGCAACCCTTTCTGTTAAGATGCTTGCAGTTCATATCTGGTTTCAGGATTGTGGACACAATATAGATATTGCAAAGAAAATTGCTTTGTGAGGCTGTGGAGGAAATAAAGGTTTCTTATTGTGGAAAAAAAGCAAATGGTCCATGACCTTGAGAATGATCATCCTTCATAGGATGTCTATTTGGAGGAACTCTATAAAATGGTTCTTCAAAGAAAATTCTATGTCAGACACTTTAGAACAACTAGGGAAACTCACTAAAATGTATTTGGAAAGTTGTCTAGTGAATTTGGTTGAAATGACTCCATCTTATTGGGTTAAACTGAGCATGAAACTCCCAGGTCATTTAGCAGGAACTAGTTTCCATTCTGGCATGGCAAAACAGCGAGTGAGGCATGTCTACTAGCACATTTCAACTACCAATTGTTCCTTTATGTTATTAGCTATTATACAAATCTGGTGCATTCTTCTTCTCTTTCCCTCTCTCTCCGTCAGGAGATCCGGCCTAGCAATGACAACTGAAACTATCACCTTGCCTAATGCTAACCTTAGTCCTCACTATATTTGAGAAACTTCCTATGAAATGTCTGATTCTCTCATTTTCAGGCAATATGGAGTTTTATTCATTGGTTCAGCTGTGGTGTCATGATCTCAAAAGATCATGCTGTGATAATGGGACTTGTAAGCAAAATCTATAAGTAGATAAACTTGCTTGGTTATTTTGTAGGAGAGGCAGGAGATTGTTATCGAAAAGGTCACAAGAAACAGACGGAAAAGTATCACTACCATCAAGGGCCTCGATCTCTTTGGTGAGCAATATCTGTAGTTTAATATGTATCATCTTGCTCGTCTTTCTTTCAATTTTTTTCCGTCTTCCAAGTTGCTAAAGCATTTAGCTTGGCTTTATTTTGGACAATTTTAGGTGTTAAACTAAGTGATGCTTCAAAAAAGCTTGGTAAAAAGTTTGCTACTGGAGCTTCTGTGGTTAAGGTGTGTTGAAGTTCTGGTTTCTAATATTCTCCAATATGAGTTAGATGTATGCCTGACGTGGATTGATGCTTCAGGGCCCAACTGAAAAGGAGCAGATTGATGTTCAAGGGGACATATCATATGACATTGTGGACTTTATTACAGAAACCTGGCGAGATGTATGTTTTTTACCTTCTGATTATTGTCTTTATATGTGTCTCAGGCTGGTACTTTACCTGTCCAACAGAAACTTATGGCTGCTGTTGCACTGCATTATCTACCATAATTATAAATGTCGACCTCTAAGATAATAAATGTCAGTCTTGTTTTTTCTGACTAATAAGAAGAAACTAAGTTTACATTAGTATGTACTCCTTTGGTCATAGAAGTACTTCACTAATCAAATGAATCAAATACATGCACCTCTGTGGTATGCACATAGGAGTTTCATTCAGCTAAAGAAGTTTGTAAAAACATCTTGGTCGCTACTATTTATGATCAGACAAAATTGGGACCAATGCTGAAGACTAGCACTAACGTAAAAAGAGGAAATTTTCAGCTTTAATTTAACAAAATTAGAAATTAGAAATTAATTGAATTTTTCTTCAATTGCCCAATTTCATAAAATGGCAGCTGAAGCTTTTTCACTTTGCGGTTCTCAGGTTCCAGCATCTGCAGTATTCTTCATAGAAGATGGAAAAAAGGTTCCAGCTGTGTAAACTTGGGATTTGACATAATCCTGTTTGCAGCAGGGTTTTTCCTAAACGAATGCTCGTAGAACTGTGATGGTCAAAATTTGGGGTGAGAATATGTATCAGCTCTATAGAGGCGGCTACCATTCGCCCTCTCCTTTTTTTCTCTCTCCAACAGCTAATAAAAAGCAAGCTGCATTTTGCAGTTAGATGTGGTCTTATATGCAGTATCTCTGCTTGTACAGTTGCTGCGATGCTTATATGTTGTTTATGAATCCTGTATGATGAATGACATTGAACTAGTGCTTATGGCAATGGTTTCTCTGCATTGGTATTTATCACAGTTGTTACTTGTAGTTTAGATACTAACTTCTTCCTACAAGGATGAATTGCTCTTCATAGAAAATGAGGTGAAAGAAGCCCTTCTGGTTAGCTGTAGGGATGGCAATGGGGCGGTGTGGGTTTAGACACATGCGGGTGGTGCGGGTTTAAACACATGCGGTTGCGGGGCGAGGCGGGGCGGGGCAAAATAAAAAAATTAAAATTTATGCGGTTGCGGGTTTAAAAACTTCATCAAAGAAGAAACTCAATTTTCTTATTTTCTGAAAATGAAATTGATTTCACGTAATATATTGAAGCAAAATAAAGTTTTATATTGTTTGAACTTTGAACCCAATGCTTGCACGTCAAGTTCTTATTCTTTTATGTTAAGTTCTGATAATGTAATATCTAACACATAATTATTAATCAATTATAAATCTATTTTATTGATCAAAGTGTTATCCCATATTTTGCTCAAATACAAGAGTTGTGACTACTGATTATTAAAAAGGAAAATATCTATCAATTGCCAGTCTGTGTTTTATATCACTGCATTTGCTCACTTCTCCTTTCTGCTTGCGGTGTGGGATGAACTATCAGTGAAAGAAGTCAATTTGTAACAAAATATATTTCAATAATAATAGTAGAAATGACGATAACAACAACTTGTATATCTAATGAAAGCTTGAATAGGGTAAATTAACATATATACTTTTATCAAATACTAATTTATTTATCCTGTTTTGCCCTTAGCATTAATTACTCATTTCAAATCATTTTCCAAATTCATTAAGACTATACACCAATTAATATGCCCTTAGCACTTTATTTATTGTTTCTTAAGAGCCGTGCAAAGTCCAAAGTGGACAAGTAAAAGTGAAAGGAGAGAGTATAAAAATTAAAAAATAAAGAGATATTATGAATTTATGATAACAAAGTTTTTTGTTAAGTAACTTTTATTGCATATGTGCACGTGCAAGATTTAATTCTCTTGAGTATCTTATCTTCTTCTTTCCATAATTGAAGTCTTCCATAATCTTTAGAATTAATAAAAAGCACGATTACATATAGTAAAAGTGTAAAAAAAATTCCAAACAAAAGATTTAGAAAAAGTTAGAACTAACAAAACGAAAAAATAAACACTTATGCGGGGCAGGGCGGGTGGACGCGGGTGTGGATGCGGGGCGGGTAAACGCGGGTGCAACTGCTATGCGGGGCGGGGCCGGGCGAGTTAAAATTTTGTGGGTAAAGAGAAAACTCGCCCTGCACCCGCACTACCCCGCACCACTTGCCATCCCTAGTTAGCTGGTCACAGAACTGTGGTATGTAATTTTGCTGAAGAAAATATATCTCAATCAAAATTGCAATGCGTACAGTCGTAAGAATCTTAAAGGTTGAATCTAATTAAGTTTAAATTTTAAATTCACTTATACTAATATAAACCATGAACATTCATATAATCGACTTTAACTTACTCGAAATTGAGATATAATTATTGTTTTAACATTCCAGAGAACAGCCAAGCTAATGACCTTTATTGCTAAGTCAATTTTGTAGGACCAAAAGATCAAGTTTATGGACTCTTTTTCCTATCTTTTTTTTAGGCTTAGCCCCACCTATTTATGTTTTACATGCTTAATTAAACTTTCTTCCCTTTCCAAAATGTTGATCTGCCTTTTAGATACACAAACTTCAAATATACTACAGCAACATGTTTCATAAAAGCCCTCTTTGTCCCCAGAAAGTAACACATTCTTTCTTCTAAAAGTAAGAGAATTGCACCCAATTCCTAACCCCACCATAAGAAAACAATATTAGAGTAATTGAGTATATTACTTTCAAGGATGTAAGTTATATAAAAAATAATATAATCTTTTTATATTATAACTTGTAATACCAGGTCTGTTAACATTTTTGCTAGATTACTAATTATATTTATAATAGACATTTACTTGTAAGTTACGGGAATTGAGGCTGAGATGGTTCATGTGAGAGGAGAGACATAGATGCCTGGTCAGGAGGTGTGAGAGGTTGATCATGACAAGTCTGAGGAAGGGCAGGGGTTGGCCAAAGAAGTATTTGGAGAGAGGTGACTAGGCAGGACATACCATTACTTCAGCTTATCGAGGACATGACCCACGATAGGAAGCTATGGAGGACGCAAATTAGGGTTGAAGGTTGACAGGTAGCCATGAGTTTCTCATAGGCTTACCAGTAGTACTAGTACTATTCTTGTATTCTCTTATTCCTGGTTCTTTATTAATACATGTTGTGTCATTCGCTTATGTTACCCTATTACATTGTTGTTGCTATTGTTTGTTGCTTTATTTTTACTGTTCCTTGAGCCGAGGGTCTATCGGAAATAACCTCTCTACCTTAATAGGGTAGAGGCAAGGTCTGCTTACGCGCTACCCCCTCCAAATCTCACTTATGGGATTATACTGGATTTCTTATTGTTGTTGTTGTTGTCGTAATAGACATTTACTTGTAATTATTTTATAAATAATCTGATTGTGTAAATATTATTTTCACATACAATGCTTAAAACTTACTCATTGCTTTAATAGGTCTCTTGTATTACGATTTCCTTGAGATTGAAATCTTCATAATGAGATTACCTTGATAAAGCAAAAATAATTGAACTCTTTAATCCAAGATAATTATGATCCCAAACCAAGCATGCGTGCAAACGGAGACAAAAGACTTAAGAGATGGGAACATAATAATTTTGGCTAAATTTGCACATGTTATAACCTATATATAGCATGATCATTGATTAATTAGCCACATAATTGCATTCGTGTATATTATTTTTTCTCTTCTAGAAATAAAACAGTTTTGTCTGATGCTAATGATTTCACAATCTTTGTGGTTGCCATCAGAAGGGATTTGCATAGAGATTTGAAAGACAAAAGTGATTAAAGCTATAATTAGAGCTAAGATATACCATTATAACTAAGGGATTTTCCTGTGGCTATATATGCAAAATTAGCTAGGTCACCACTTTTGGTGGTATTAGACAGCTATACTAATGACATAAATATTAATTAATAGCAAGATAACCTCTTTTGTGACACGAACCATGTTTTAAATGGTATAAAATGTTGACTTTTTCTTCTTCTTTTTATCCTTAACATGTCAACCTCATCATCATATAACAACAAGATGTCCTTAGTCACCCTAGAGTGTGTTACAGGAACACCTTTAGCCTCCAAATATTTACAAAGAATCTTTCTAGGGACCTTATCGTACGCGTTTTCTAGGTCAATAAACATCATATGCAAAACCCTTTTCCTCTCCCTGTACTGTTCCACCAACCTCCTAACAAGATGGATGGCTTCTGTAGTCGAACGTTCGGCATGAAGCCGAACTGATTCTCGGATATAAATACAGTCCTCCTTACCCTCGCTTCCACCACCCTCTCCCAAACTTTCATAGTATGACTAAGCAACTTGATATCCCTATAGTTATTACAATTTTTGATATCACCTTTGTTCTTATACAACAGAATCATCGTACTCCACCTCCACTCTCCGGGCATCTTCTTCGTCCTAAAAATGACGTCAAATAGTCCAGTCAGCCCCTCCAAGACATCCCTACCCTCGTACCTCCAAAATTCAATCGAGATCTCATCTGGCTATGTTGCGCTATCCCTGCTTATCTTACGCACATCCTCCACAACCTCCTCAATACTAAAGTGCCTACAATACCTAAAATCACAAGCATTCTCGGAGTGCTTGAAATCGCCCAACACAATATTCCTGTCGACCACATCATTATAATGCTTAAAAATTAGTTACGTCATAAAATCGATAAAGTTTTTTGGAGTAATGATCATTTATGAAATAAGTTTGCATAAAAGAATGCAAAAATATTGACACTTTAGTGACTCAATAAGTTTCAAAGTAGCACCTAGGGGTGTAGGTAGTTTAATGGTAAATGAAATTAGTGAAAATCATAAAATATTAAGGTGCCAATTCAATAGAGAAAAAAATGCTAGGTGCTTGTGTGGAAATAATTAAATAGCTAGATGACTTTTTCTTATTTGCCTACATCATTGTATATTTTATATAAGTATATATAAAATATACTTATATACTTATATAGAAGATAATAGGAAAACATGCCTCTTAATATACAAAATTATCCGATATATATACTAGTAAAAAGTAATAAATAACAGACTACATAACTAATACAAACTGGTTCGGACATTACCATTAGAGAAAAAGATCAGTATGAAAAATGAGTTAAAGAGAGAACCACATATAAACTGCAAAGCTGAGTTGGAATTCTGGATAAGGAAACAAAGAATCTATGTATTAAGAAGACAGAGGGACCCAAGTATATCTTCATGGTACATTCTCATGAATGACCCATTTGTCATATTTTTTGATATTGCAAGATCTTTTCCCTTTTTGGCTCTTTGACAAACATTTTCTCTTTTGGGATTGTGGCCCCCTAATTCCATCCAAGTTTTTGGAAACTGTCATGCATTCTGAATATATTCAAAATGTACCAAAGCACAGCTCAGTAAAATATTTTGTGTTCACGTTGGATCGGGAGAAAGAACCCTTACATCTGCTTGTTTGGATG
Organism: Nicotiana attenuata; assembly: GCF_001879085.1. Lineage (NCBI taxonomy): Eukaryota > Viridiplantae > Streptophyta > Magnoliopsida > Solanales > Solanaceae > Nicotiana > Nicotiana attenuata. The sequence continues at coordinate 125,990 of NW_017673302.1, forward strand.
GTTGTTATATATCGTTTCATAATTGTCACGACCCGGATTCCCCACCATCGGGATCGTGATGGCGCCTACTCGTGGTAGCTAGGCAAGCCAACTTATTTACCTTTTCATCACTAAACAATTAATTTAACAGTTTATAACAGCAATTTAGAACTTGAAGTTTAACAAGAATAAAAGCGGAAGTCTGATTTATAAAAAAAAAAAAAAAAAAATCAAAACGCCAAACCGTCAATAATAGCCTCTACCCAAGATTTGGTGTCACATTACTCACGAACCACTAGGAATAAACTAAATACAAAGGTCTGAAAGAAATATAACAGCTGTCTGTCTCGAAAACAATGAGGCAACAGTCAAAAGGAAAACATAAAGAAGAGACGTCGGGCCTGCGGACGCCTGCAAGGCTACCTCAGTCTCGTGAATAAGAAAGTCTGCTCCCCAACTACTACTGCTGCTGCTCCTCAAAACCTGGACCTGTGCAAAAATGCACAGAAGTGTAGCATCAGCACAACCGACCCCATGTGCTGGTAAGAGACTAGCCTAACCCCGGCGAAGTAGTGACGAGGCTAGACCGGACACCACATGAACCTGTGCAGTTATAAATATATAGGCGAAAATCGAATACCAAATAACTAGCAATATGGGAGGGGGAAACATGCTATGGGGAGATACAATATTAATAGTAACCCAGGGTAATAAACTAAAGCAACTTAGATCCACCATAAACAAGGAATCAATACTCAATATAAACACAGGGCATCAAATAACTGTTGCAGCGTGCAACCCGCTCCATAATTACCATTGTTGCGGCGTGCAACCCGCTCCACAAATACCACTGTTGCAGCGTGCAACCCGACCCATATCATTTATCATGTATCATTGTTGCGGCGCGCAACCCGACCCATATCATTTATCATGTATCATTGTTGCGGCGCGCAACCCGACCCTCAATATCATTGTTGCGGCGTGCAACCCGACCCTCACATATTATTGTTGCGGCGTGCAACCCGACCCTCACATATTATTGTTGCGGCGTGCAACCCGCTCCACCAAGATCATATTTCCTCATCCAAACCACAGTCACAAATACGGGGTAAGAGAGTAAATAAACTATAATGAAAATCCCGACAAGGGAATACACATGACAAACAACTTAATAATCTCAGTATTCCGGCAAGGGAGAGGAAAAAAAAACCAACAACAGAATCAACAAAACGTTCGGCAAGGGAATAACCAGTAACTCTTTCCCTTTCTTTCTTTTCTTACTCCACGATATCACTGGAGCCCAAGCTCCAAGAAATTCTTATCTCATATTCCGTCAAGAACAACAATATAACGACATTCCAGTGAGGGAACAAAACATCATCTCAAATATCCCGGCAAGGGAATTACTATACCCACATTAGTTCGAACATCTAACCACCACATTAGTTCCAACATCTAACCACCACAGCTATAACCAACCTATTACCACACTTGACCACCTCAGCTATATCTAACCGACTACCACACCCAACCAACCCATCTATAACTATAGTCATCATTTGATTCCGGGCACATGCCCGAGTCCCATATTTTTCTACGGACCTTCCGGGACCGTCCAATCTCGGGTCCGGGTCCGTTTACCAAAAATGTTGACCAAAGTCAACTATAATCATATTAATATCAAAATTCTTCAAATTTTTCGCGGAATTCACATATTTCAACATAAAAGCTTTCCCGCTACGCGCCCGGACTGCGCAGGCAAATCGAGGCAAGTAAAAAAATGAGGTTTTAAGGCCTCGAAAGCACGGAATGGATGAGGAACTAGGTGATGACCCTTTGGGTCGTCACATCCTCCACCTCTAAAACAACCGTTCGTCCTCGAACGGACAAAAGAAAGAAGTACCTGAGTCGGGGAACAGATGTGGATAACGGCTCCGCATATCGGACTCAGAATCCCAGGTCGAGGCCTCAGGGGGCTGACCTCTCCACTGAACACGAACAGAGGGAAAACTCCTAGATCTCAACTCACGGACCTGCCGGTCTAGAATAGCTACCGGCTCCTCCTCATAAGATAAATCTTTGTCCAACTGGACAGTGCTGAAGTCTAATACATGGGTAGGATCGCCGTG
>NW_017673302.1:128110-141328 GCF_001879085.1 Nicotiana attenuata
AGCAGATGCTCCAGAGGTTCAATTATCACTTATACTTTCGCAATTCGTTCTATAACTGGAGCCGACGCTCCTCAATGAATCAAGTCATTTCATATACTTTCAATATTCGTATCACAGTTCGAGCCAATGCTCCTAGGAATCAAATTATCATATCACCATTCACATGTTATTCACAATATATGGAAATCCTCCAATAAACATGAAATTCATAATAAGTTCATGATAATCACATTATAAGGACTCACGGTCATGCTAGACACCAATGTATAGATACTCGTCACCATGCCTATACATCGTACTCGATCACATAGCAGTTAGCAACAAGACTCAACTCCTATTCCCTCAAGCTAGGGTTAAACCAAACACTTACCTCAAAGCCTTGAAATCCACTTAATCCTCAACTATCGCTTTACCTCGTGGTTCCACCTCCGATTCGCTCGAATCTAATCACAAATTGTTCAATTACTTTAATAAACACTATATGAATCAATTTGAATGCATAAAAATAATTTTCCCAAGTTTTTTCCCAAAAATTCCAAAAACGCCCCCGGGCCCACGTGGTCAAAACTCGAGGTTCGAACCAAAATCCGGTTACCCATTCCCCCACGAGTTCAAATATATAATTTGTTTTGAAATCGGACCTCAAATCGAGGTCCAACTCCCCAATTTATGGAAAACCTAGGTTCTACCCAAAAATCCCAATTTCACCCATGAAAATCTTTGATTTCAAGTGGAAAACATGTTTAATGATGTTAAAGATTGAAAGAATTGAGTAAAATCAACTTACAAGTGATTTGGGATGAGGTTTGCTCTTGAAAAATCGCCTATGGTGTTTGGGTTTTGAAAGAGTGGTGAAAAGTCATGAAAATTCGACTAAGTATAAAATTTGCCGGGCTGCGGATATGGGAATGCGAAGCTGGGTTCGCAATTGCGAACCCAGCAGGTCTGGGAATTGCGAGATTTTAGTTCGCATTTGCGAACACTGGGCCTCAATGCAGACTTCGCATTTGCGAAAGATTGATCGCATTTGCGATCTGGGCCCTCTCGCATTTGCGAGCAAGGGCATCGCATTTGCGACCCAAGCTGAAATCCTTCCTTCTCGCATTTGCGATGGGGAATTCGCATTTGCGAGAAATTCTTCGCAAATGCGATGAAACCAGACCTGACCTGCAACTATTTTTTTTTCAAAGTTCAAAAATGCAACTCGACACCTATCCAAAACTCACCCGAGCCCTCGGGGCTCCAAACCAAACATGTACACAACCTCAAAAACATCCTACGGACTTGTCCGTGCGATCGAATCGCCAAAATAACATCAAAATCATTGAATCAAGCCCCAAATTCATCATTTTTCATTATAACTTCATAAACTTCAAACTTTAGATATTTAGGTCCGAAACACGTCAAATGACGTCCGATTTCAACCAAACTTCAAAGAAAGTGCTTAACACATAATTAAGACTTGTACCGGGCGTCGGAACCAAAATACGATTCCGATACCATAGTCTTTTAATCAATTTTCATTTCCATTTTCCTTAATAATTTCAGAAAAACAATTTCACAGAAAAAAAATTTCCTCGGGCTCTAGACCTCGGAATTCGATTCCGGGCACATGCCCGAGTCCCATATTTTTCTACGGACCTTCCGGGACCGTCCAATCTCGGGTCCGGGTCCGTTTACCAAAAATGTTGACCAAAGTCAACTATAATCATATTAATATCAAAATTCTTCAAATTTTTTGCGGAATTCACATATTTCAACATAAAAGCTTTCCGGCTACGCGCCCGGACTGCGCACGCAAATCGAGGCAAGTAAAAAAATGAGGTTTTAAGGCCTCGAAAGCACGGAATGGATGAGGAACTAGGTGATGACCCTTTGGGTCGTCACAATAATATATCATATTGTATTGTATTGTACTGTATTGTTTGATTAATATAATGTTTGGATATACTGTATCGTTTGTCGTTGTTTCATGATATCACGCACCAGCAATATATATGAAGAATAAACTTGCAATATTATAAAGAAAAATTACGATATGGGGTAAAATTATTATATAAAAAGGTAGGGTAAATGATAAAATAAAATAATTTAACAATAATGAAGGGTGAGACGAGAGAAAAAGACAAAGGTAATGACACGACCACACCAAGTCGGTCGTTACATAAAGTGGTACATTTCGTTGTTATGTAACGATGGATTTAACTATACAATACAATAAAATTTAAGTAACAATCAAAGCAAACATCATATTTAAAGTAACAATACGATACAGCACAATAGGTAACAACCGTCCAAACAAGTTGTTAGGGCATGGTTTTTTCGTGGACCTTGCTTGAACGTAAGATACTTTGTGCATTGAATTACCCTTTTATGCATTTTGAATATAAGTAGTACGTACTTGTTTTTCTTTTTAAATTTGTGTAATAATGAAGATTTTTAGTATTCCATCCGTTTTAATTTAACTAACGGTGTATAGTTGTGCATAAAGTTTAAGATCTCTTTTTAAAACATGTGATCTTAAATGAGTCATAAACGATGTGTGGTTATAATTCATTTTATCAAGGATAAAATAAAATATTTAAAATATATTCTTTTCTAGGATAAACTAAAAAGAAACTTATATACTAACATAAAATGGAACTAAGTAAATAAGTATTTATTATAACTATTGACGTTTCACTTATTCTCTCTTAGATGCCACCAAAGGTCGTTCATCTCTTTATGTATTGTTGTTGGGCAATTATGACAAAGAAATCTAACACACATCTCATCAATATGACAAAACTTTGTGACGAGAATTCGTACACCATTGTTCACTGATGCTCTTACTAGTTACACTAACTAATTTTTTTTTTTTGATTCCCGCTTGTTCGCCGTTCGCATTGGAGCCTTACTAAATCTAAATTCGTGCCGCAAAGTTTCACATGGAGCGAGGAGGTAAAGCGTTCTCTAATAAATTCACCCATCGCTCGAAGTCGAAACCTTTTTTTAAGAATGAAGGAGTCCTTATCACTTTACCACGAACACCACGACCCTCGTCGGTAGTTATATACTAACTAGTTATTGAAATGACACTGCTGATTAGCATGGCATATTGTTGTGTACTTGTACTAGCATATTCACAGATCTATCATTTTTTTCACACCTTTTTTTGCTATCTTAGTCAGCCCAGCTCATTTTCCAGCTTCATACGAATACTTTCTCAAAGGACAATAAGATTTTGTTCTACAGTCTATCTCCACGGGTTCTAGTCGTACTATATTTTGGAGGGCCATATTTACATGCATATTATTACGTACGTTTTTCATCCCAAAAAAAATAAAATCAAAGGTTCTATTGGCGAGTGAAATTCTTTTTGGATAAAATTTATCAGTTTATATGTAAGTTCATTTGCAGTTATCCCGTAGAATTAGTCGAGATGTATATAAGCTGGTCGAACACCATAATTATAAACAAATGTAAGCACATTTGGCTAACTAACGGACTAAAAGCAGTTGATAAGCGGCAAATTCAGGATTTGAAGGTAGTTGAGGCACATGCGTGAATTGCTCAACCAATGCGGCCATTGGACTTTTGATCTTAAGAGTTCCAAGTAAAATATATGGTTATTTTAAATATATATACACAATTATATTTAGAATTTTTACCGAGATTAACAGGGTCCGATGATCCCTGTACTCAAAACATGGGTCCGCCTTTGGATAAACAGGTGTTGAATAGAATTGCTGAATTTGATTATAAGCAGTTGGTGCTTTTAACTATTAAAATAAAATGACTAAATGCCTTAAGAGTAATTACAAAAGATAAACATAGAAGTATACTTACATGCTTGAGATTGAAGTATAATTACTGTTATTATAAAAGTATATATTTACTTAAGGATGACAAGTATTTCAAGGGATTACAGAAAAATATTAGGAATAAATTAAATAGTAGATACTTGATTTTAAACTCAAATTTATGTTTCTATATAATTAAAATTACCAATGTAACATTTAATTACTGTACCCACCATATCTATGCAACTTGTGTGAAGTGAAAGCTATGCAAACTGTGGTTACCTTTTCTTTTTCGTCATTTTGTCTCTTAACAAATGCTCAAAATTCCAATCTTCCTTAACTATGTTCGAGCTTTTGGGGATGCCAGCTATTTACTAGTCCTATATGCAGTGGCGAAGCTATCTTTGTCTAACGGGCGTTAATTAACATTCCTTTACCGAAAAATTGTATAGTTACGCGAAAGTTATTTTTCATGTATATATAATATACGTTGAATTCCCCTGGCTTTTTTCGTGTGCTTAATGCTTCATATCTTGAGTCCCGGCTCCTTACTGAAATTCTGGTTCCGCCACTGCAAATATGCAACACTATATAGGTATCCATTTTCCTGCTGGATCTTTTGTCTACTCCATGCTTATGATAATAATACTCTAGATCTTTTCCTAAAGGGTACGTATAAAAGATTGTTGAGGATTTGGTTTTAGTGATCAATTCAAAGATTCGATCAACTTGATGATATGTTGGATACAAGGAATAAAACTATTAAATTAGCACCTTTTAGTGGCCAAATTATTAAATTAATATATATGCATGATGATAGGCTATAATGATGTATTTTAGTCGATTATTACATTCCAATTCACTGTATTTCAGTTGAGTTTGCGCTTTAATCGCTAGTGTTCTGCACTAATTGTGTGTTTTATGCCTTGTAGGAGTGATTCCGAGCTATGTAGATGTTATGGAATGAATTTAAGTGATTTGGAGCTTTGAAAGCTGAGTAAAAGCCCAAGTAATTAAGCCGGGATCGTGTTTGGGGATCAACGATGATAGTTAAGAACGAACGAAGAATCGAGTAGGCATATTACGCACTGTCTAGTAAAATGCACATAACTTTTCTCTAAGAACTCCATTTGGGCTCCACAATATATGGTTGGAAAGCTAATTCAAAGGGCTACAATTTTTATGTTTTACATTTTTCCAAATTCCTAACAGAACAGGGTGAAAAATGCGCGACAAGTGCTCCGCGGTCAGATCCGCAGCCGCGGATAGAACATGGCCAAAATCCGCCGCCAAATCCGCGGTTGAATCCGCGGCCGCGGACGTCCTGTCCCGGAAAAGTGTCATTTTCGCATAGGAGAAGGTGTAATTATTTGGGCTCAACCCTACTTGGTATATATACATGGAAAAACGGTATTTTGAGGACCTTTTGACATAACTTAGACCTAAGGAAGCTAAGGAGAACGGGGATTCGACCTAAGGAGGCAAGAACACACTAGGAGCAAGGCGGAGAATTCTTCTACGAGTTTTTCACTTCCTTCTTCCTATTTTCATTATTGGTTATGAATTCTAGTATTGTAGTTATGCATACTATTATGAATAGCTAATTTGTTATCTAGGGTTTTGATGGAACCTATTAGAGGATGATTTTCCTGCTACGTTAATATAGATTTGCTGTAGTTTTTTCTCTATTTGTTCAACTACGTTATTATTGTGGTTGGTTGAAGAGCTCTCAATCGTCTGTGCCTATTTAGTGTGTATTACGCGGGAGAGAGTGCATATTTAGGTAGTTGTTGAACAACATCACTCCTAACGTATATGAGGGATCAATACGGAGGGTTTAAAGGTGGGATTAGGGATAACGAAACCTTGGGTGCGATCCGAGTGAGCCGTACTTAATGCCAGCTAGCGTAATTCGGGAGAATATGTCTAGTAAATTATGGTAATTACTCGGGAGAGAGTTACGGCAGTCAGATGATTGTTAGAGAATACTTAGGCGAATTTATAGAAAACGTAGCGGGAAGGATTCCGACAATAGGGGAAATCATAACTCTAGACCTCCTTAATCTTGTCTCTAACCCTTAGTATCTTTAGTTGTTAATTTACTATTTTAATTTGTTAGTTAATTAGTTAAACACAAGAATCTTAATATCTATAAGTTAGGAATTGTTCAAGCTTGTCTTCTTGGTGATAGTGAACAGCTGTAGCTAAGCCTTAGTTTTCTGTAGGATTCGACTCCGGACTTATAAACCGGATTATATTTGCAGGACCGCTTAATCTTTTTAATAAAACATAGTTGAACGTGATCAATACATGTTTTTGTTAGATGAAAGTTAAGAATCCCCCAATATATTAATTGTCCATACCTATAAAGAATATCCCTTTGTCTAAGTTCCTTGTGTAAGACTATTCCTTTGCTGTTTCTTCACCCTATTAAAATGTCATGCACTTGTTCTCCCCAATACATGGCGGAACCAAAATTTTAATATTATGGATTTTGGTTTTCAGAACAAGAATTTTAAGAGCTACTAACTGGGTTTTAAATTTAATATATATATATATATTTAATAATTCTTTTAACACAAATATGCAATTTGAGCAAAAGTTACTGGTTCGGCCGAATGCACGTTTAAGCTTTTAGCTGTGCCACTACCTCCACACCAAAAAGTGGGAATGCCTATAATATTTGTTTTTTCCTCTCTCTTTCTCTCAATCTCTTTTTACCCGTTTTCGATTCTCATATAATTATAAGCAGTATCACTTAAGGACATTGTGGGATGAACGATCATTAACCAGAGGTACCGAAATGAAGTTTTGGAAATGAAAAAAATAATAAAAACTTCGAGTGGGAAGCGTGGACCCTTGTAATCGATCCTATGTATTGCGAATCTGAATTAGTCGTGATCAGTGATTAGTATATTTTGATACTTGGAATCGTACTATGGATATATACCATTGTGGTGGGCAATAGTGATTGATTGTACTTTTTGGGGTTCACTAAAATTCTCATGCAATATATGCATAGCCATAATTGCACAGTAAGACGAATTTAAGACAGGCTGGTAGAGTATAAACAGTGGGGTATATTTATGATTTTGATCATTTTTAGACATGAGACCACTCTCATCATAATAGTCTCATCCCCATGTAGATTTGCAGTATCTTTGAGGGTAGCCACACCACTAGGACTTCACATTCCTCCTTTTGCAATGTCTTTTGTCTCTCTTTCCAAAAGCGAATTCACGATTTGAAGTTTATTAGTTCCCTATAAAGGTTTGCTTGGAAGATATTGTATTGTATCATATTATTACTTTAAATACAATTTTTTTTATTGTTTTTTAAATTTTATTGTATGGTATCGTTAAATCCATCATTACGTAACGGCTAAAAGTGTCACTTTATGTAACGACAGATTTGATGTGGTGGCGTCGCTACCTTGCTTTTTCTCTCATCTTTCCCTTATTATTAAATATAATCATATTTTATTCGTTACCATACTTTTTTATATAATAATTCTACTCCGTATCCTATTTTTTCTTAGTAATATTGTAAGTTTATTCTTCATATTGTTGGTGCGTGACATTATGAAACGACGGCAAATGATATAATCTATCCAAACATTATATTCATCAAACAGTACAATGGAGTACAATACAATACGATACATATATGAAACGACATATAAAAATAATCAAAATAAGCTGTAAGACTCTCAAGTTAGAATAATAATATTTGGATTTATATTCAAATATTTATAGATATTTAATACTCTTCATATATATATATACAAGGTTCACGTAAATCGCAACTAACATCATAGATTCAACCATGTGTCTCTTGATCTATTAGCCTAGTTCAAGCCCTAAACCGGTCAATCAGTGACGAATTCAAAATTTACACGTCTTTAATTCTTAATTGAGAGAGTATAATTCTGAAATATATAGTATCTAACTTCGTCTATAAATACTTTTGCACGTGCGAGCAGCCCCCCACCCCTCATATATATATATATAGAGAGAGAGAGTGACATACTTCAAAATACAGAGTCCTACCGAACTTACGAACCCGCGCTCTATCTCCCTCCTTTTCCTCCCCTCCCCGTGATTTCTCATGTTTTAAATTGTTAATAGGAAAAGGATGAATACCTATTATGGTTATTGCAAATTTCGAACTTTTAACACTATAGTTTAATTTGTACCATCTTGGACCGTACTATCCCAAATAAGACAACACATTTCAACTATAATGAAGTAAATAATTATACACAGCACACACGCATATTTTGGAAAATGTTGAGACGGAAAACGTCTTGTCTAAAATCTAAAACCTTTCACTTTCTAATGGAATCAATGAAGAAAGATTTGATTTTCTGATTTGTTGATTTGCAATTGGTCTATCAATTAGAAAATTCAAATTTTCGAAGATTAAGATAAGACTAAGGAGTAGCCACAAAATACACTTTTCTTGATCCCGTGACTAGAGGTGTTCAAACCGAACCGGAAAACTGTACCAAACCGAAAAGTCAAACTAAACCGATTAAAAAATCTGGCTAGGTTTGGTTTGACTTGTTTGGTATTGAATAAAAAAACTCGAACCAAACCGATATATAAATATATAATTTATATTTATATTTTTAAGACTTTATATTGAATTTTCTTTAAAAAATGTAAAAATATGTGTTAACCTTGAACGCGTACATTGACAAAAAATTATTGATAGACGACTAAGAAAATAACTATCATGTATTACTAACAAAATTCTCCCATTGGAATATTTTAATAGATCATATGTTTATCAATTTTTTCAATATTTACTAAACATATATTCACTTATCAAAACTTTATCTATAACTTTAACAAAGTAATATTCATGTAACAAAAAAATCCGAAAATCCAAAAAACCCGATAAATGCGAACCAATCCAAATCGATATAGTTGATTTGGTACGATTTTGATAAAAAACCGAACTAACCCGGTCCACGTACACCCCTACCCGTGACACAATATGCTAGGGGTGCAGAGGGAAATTTCCAAAAGGGGTTAAAAGGAAAACAAAAAGAGAACAAGGAAATCTTTTAAATACACTTCCACCTTTCTAACAGTAATATTAAATATTATATTCAGAGAGAGAGATCAGTATGTGTGAAAGATGCAGAACTGTTGGAAAATATTATGGACTTTTTTCAATTTTACTACGCGCCAGAAACAATTTATATTCGGTAGCCAACAAAGTATATAAAATTTATATAATTTTTGTATATAGCATATAGAATGTATATATATACAACATATATACATAAAATATACATTTTCGACTATTATTTTAAGAGCGGCTATACAGTCTCATTTCTCCATATTATTGGGTAGGTCCACTCATAAGTAGTTCTGGATGACCCATAAGTCCATTAATAAGTCTTTCCTCCTAAATCCTACTTATATCCTATAAATACACAATTATGGATGTATAGAAAAGAGGTTTTTCTAACGTTTCTAATGAACAACAAATGACGGCTAGGGTTCGATTTTCTACATCTTAGAGAGATAATTAGGCTGTAGAAACAGAGAGTTCATCCGCCACGTGAGGATTCTCAATGACTAGTCATTCGAGTCGAGTTGCTGCAGATCCGCTTTCATTAAGGAGAAATTCCGTAAATCTCCTAACTAGTTTATACTACGAGAACAATGAAATAATAGCAACATGTGTGCAACATGACTTTGTACGAATTGAGACAGCACAAAAATGATTAGGCCATCTCATCCACTTTATGATAGGAAAAAAATTTGGAAAAATTGTTTTACCGTATTTGATTGGAAAGTAAAAAAATATTTCCTAAGACAAATGAAAACATTATTGTATCCTTTGTAGCAATAATGTTTAAGAAAGCAAAATGTGACGTTGCAATTTTTTTGGTCTAAAGAAAATTTGCTTTAATTTGACTAATCAACTATATTTGCATCCATTAGTATGTTTATGAGACATTCTCGTGTTTCGCATTGTTATTATTCTTTTTTGTTTACGTAATATTCTTATTTCAAATTAATAAGCAGCAACGTCAACAACAACAACTCAGTGTAATCTCACAAGTGGGGTTTGGAGAGAGCAGGATGTACCCTACCCTGAAAGGACAGAGAGACTATTTCCGATAGACCCTTGGCTAAAGAAGATGGAAGAAGCGCTGATAGCAATTCATAGCAAGACAATATATTTATAAAACTAAATTGAAGATAGCAATAAATAATATGAAAAAAGTACCGATAGCAAATAATAGCAAGACAATATATTTAGAGAACTAAATCCGAGGGTCTGATAGCAATAGAGATTATGAATGGAGCACTGGTATCAAACTAAGGAAGCTCTGATGTCAAGTAATAACAGAACAAGATATGTGATAAAAGCTAACTCAGGATAAAAGGGTACCATACTAACACTAATACTATCTAACTAATCAAGACAAAGGGAAACGCACGACTACCTACTAACCTTCTACCATAATCCTCAACCTCCACACCCTCCTATCCGCGGTTAGCTCAAGCTGCACAATGTCCCGCCTAATCACCTTTCCTCAAGCACTACTAGAATTCCTGTATAAAGCGACCAAAATTTAGCGACCAAAGTTGGTTTGCCAAGAAAAGCGACCAAAGTTGGTCGCTAAACTGGTGAAAATAATAAAATAATAATTTTAAATAATTAGCGACCAACGTTGGTCGCAACTTGGTCGAAAATTTTGTCAAACTGTTGACCGGACTGGTCAGACTTGCTTGGTCAAAGAATTACTCAGATTAGCGACCAATATTGGTCGCTTCATGGGACCCACTTATTAAATTTTAATAATTATAATATTATTTTTAAAAAATAACAAAATATAAATAAATAAAATTTAAAATTAGCAACCAAGGTTGGTCGCTATATAAAGAGAAAACAGGTTGAGACCAACTTTGGTCGCTAATTTGGGACCCAGTTATAAAATTTTAATAATTATAGTTTTGTTTAAAAAAATTTATAAAATATAAATAAATATAATTCAACTTTAGCGACCACTGTTGGTCGCTCAGTAGAGTATAGACCAACTTTGGTCGCTAATCTGGGACCCGGTTAATATTTTAAATATAATAAAAAAGATAAATAAATATGATTTAAGTTTAGCGTCCAACTTAGGTGGCTAATTTAAAATTATGTATGTTTAGCGACCAAAGTTGGTCGCTATTTAGGTCAACAAAGGTCAAAATTAAAAATCACTTTTGTATTTAGTAAATAAAGAATATAAATGTTAGCCGTTAACACTTTTGTAATACAAGGGATGCGGGCGGCTCCGGCGGCACTCGGTAGCGTGGCGACAATGGTAGCCGGCGCTAGTCAGCTCCGGCGATAGTTGGAAGCAGGTTGGGGGATTGATTTGTGGTAAGCGGGAATATGTGGAGAGAGAGTTTGGAAAATTTTTTCGGTAAGAAAATACATTTTGGAGGGGCACCCGATTTTCGACTCTGGATTAATAACATAGCGACCACAACTTTAGTCGCTATTCTTGGTAGCAAATAGATATTGATTAATTGGACCAACATAGTCGACCAAACTTTGGTCGCCATTTTTTGACAGTTGACCAAAATGGCGACCCAAAGTTGGTCGCCACTATATAAAGCAAAAATAAATTATCTTTAAGTTTAATTTAAATAAATTTAGGATTTTTAATTCATTTTCTAACACTAAGTGATATACTAGTGATGTATACTATATATATATATATATTATATATATATATATATACATATATCATATATTATATATATACACACCACACACACACACTTATAATATATATAGTATACTAGTGTATAGTGTTATACTATATATGATATACTAACGTGTATAGTATATATATGTAGATATAGTATATTCGATATAATATTACCTGAAACTGTTAGCTCCTATACTTAGTGCATAGTACAGCGTAAGTATATATATTATACCAATATTAATATAAGCTATATTCGATATATATTACTAATACCCTTATACTTAGTGCATAGTACAGCGTAATACTATATACTATACATATATATAAGCATATTCATATAATACTACTCTAATTACGCTTCATACTTAGTGCATAGTAGCGTAATATATATATTACATTATAAAACCATATTCGATATAATATTACCTAATACGCTTATACTTAGTGCATAGTCACAACGTAAGTATATATATTATATATATATAGCTACATTCGATATAATATTACCTAATCGCTTTATACTAGTGCATAGCAGTAACAAGCTAACTATATATATTACATAGTATATAATCATATTCGATATAATATTGCCTAATACGCCTTATTACTTAGTGCATAGTAACAGCGTAAGTATATATATATATATATATTATATATATATATATATATATATATAGTATATATATATATATATATTATATTATATATATATATATCTATATATATATAAGCTTACATTCGATATAATATTACCTAATACGCCTTGTATTACTTAGTGCATAGTACAGCGTAGTATATTGTATTATACATATATATAAGCCATATTGATAATATATTTACCTATATTACGCTTATACTTAGTGCACAGTACGTGTAAGTATATTATTACATAATATAAGGCCATATCGATATAATATTACCTAATACGCCTTATACTTAGTGCATAGTACCGCGTAAGATATATATATTACACATATATAAGCATATTCGATATAATATACTAATACGCTTATACTTAGTGCATAGTTACAGCGTTAAGTATATATATTACTATATATATCAAGCCATATTCGATGATAATATTAAGCTAATACGCTTATACTTAGATGACTAGCAGCGTAAGTATATATATTACATATAATATAAGCCATATCGATATAATATTACCTAATTACGCTTATACTAGTGCATAGATAAAGCGTAAGTATATATATTACATATAATATAAGCATATTCGATATAAATTACTATACGCTTATACTCAGTGCATAGTACACGCGTTAAGTATACTATATTAATATATACTAAGCCCTTATTCGATATAATATTACCTAATACGCTCCTATACTTAGTGCATGTACAGCGTAAGTATATATATTACATGTAATATAAGCCATAATTCGATATCTATATTACCTAATACGCTAATATACTTAGTGCATAGTAAACGTACAGTATATATATTATATATATAATAAGCTACATTCGATAATAATTACCCTAATACATCTTATACTTTAGTGCATAGTATAGCGAAGTATATATGTTTATATATATTAGAGCTACATTCGGACTATAATATTACCTAATGACACTTAATAATTAGTGGCATTAGTATAGGTAGTAATATATATATATATAATATATAACTATATATTATATATACTATATATACACAACACGCACGCTTCCCGTAGTACTATTCAT
>NW_017673303.1:0-20600 GCF_001879085.1 Nicotiana attenuata
CCGCTTTAGCTTCAGTTAAATTTACTTTAGCCTTGGTGGGATTGTCATTCCCAACCCTCTTCCGGCATTGAGCAGCATGATGGCCAGGTTTGCCACACACAAAGCAGTTACCTTTTTTCTTGAAGGTTTGATTGTTGGTTTTGGGCTTATAACCATTTCCTTTATCATACCTGTTATTTGATTTGTTCTGCCGCTTGTTGTTCTCCACCAGGTTGGCTCTTGTAGCAATCTCCTTTCCTTTGTCAGCAACAGCTTGCTTGCGATTTGTATTTTCAATTATAATATGCTTGACCAAGTCCTTTAGCGACAATTGCTTGTGTTTGTGTTTCAATTGTTGTTTGTAGTCATTCCAAAATTTGGGAAGTTTTTCTATAAGCATACCAGCAACAAACTGTTCGGGCAGAGAAATATCTTCAGATTTGAGATCTTCAATCAATTTGTGATATTCGTTGATTTGTGCAGTTATGTCCTTGTCCTCCGTCATCTCCCACTTGTAGTAGTTTTCAATTACAAACTTTTGTTTAGTGGCATCTTCAGCAGTGTACTTTGTTATCATTGACTCCCAGATTTCTTTTGCCTCCTTGTAGGAAAGATAGACATCGAACAATTCGTTAGAAAGAGTAGAAATTATAGTATGTCTACATACCTGCTTAGCATGAACCCATTGATCCATCTGAATGGAAGTTGCTTCACTTGGCTTTGTATCAGTAAGAGCAAAAGCAACTCCATGCATATCCAAAATAGAATGCACCCATTCCTGCCAATGCTTAAAATTATCTCCACCAAAAACCTCAATTTTCGAAACATCAGGAAAAGGCTTGGCATAGGTAATTGGTGATGGAACAGCAACAGAAACAGCTGGAGCAGTAGGTGTAGTAGCATCAACAGCAACATTAGCAGCGTTATTTTCCATAATAACGACGCAAAATATCCTTAAGATTGTTGGAAAAAATTGGATGATTATGGAGAATAAAAGGTTTAGCTTGAGGCGTGTCAAAGACACTGTCCTTAAGGATATTTCGCCCACCCCGAGATGAATAATATTAGGCGTATCCCCCAGGATTCAACAAGCTCTTCTAGTATAACTAGGAGCAGAAACAACAAAGATTTGTGAGAAGAAAACGCAGCACAAAAGAAAAGGGAAGAAAAGTTTTAACTTTTTTCACACAGATTAAAAGATGAAAATAGAAATATATATAGTCCAAACCAAATGGACGCTCTGATTGGAGACGTGCAAAGCCATAATGGCTTTTCAAAGCAAAATGACTGTTACATAGAAACAGACGTTTTCAATTGAGAATTAAAATGTTTTAAAACATCAATACAATGACTAATTAGTGAGTTTACAATTCACTGAATAACGTTCAAAAAACCATTAAGGCTTTAATAACAAAACGTAAAACCATTTAAGGCTACAAAATGTCAAACATTCAAATCTCATATATACATATACGTATCAAAATCAGTTTTAATATTTCAAAATTGTATTGTACAGTCTGTTACAAATAATAAGAGTAATTTGTATAATAAAGAGCAATTAATATTATATTAAGGAATGAACATAGACATTAATTTGAATATTTCTTTTTGAGATATTACAATTTTTTTTTTCCTATCAACAGGATCAAGTCGTGAAAGCAGCCACTAATGTTCGCATCAAGGTAAGTTAACTACGTCACATCTTTATTGGGGTACAGTTCTTCTCCGAATCTTACGTGAACGCGGGATTTATCTTTGTGCATCAACTGCCTTTTTATATATCGTTTCTTATTAGATAATTAGAAGGGATAGATGAAACCCTGCACTGATACAAGTGCTGATATGTACTTTGCTCGACAAAACTTTGAGACAAGTATAAGACTTTGAGATAAAACTATAATAGCTATACGTAGTGAAACAGATCCAAGAAATCTACATCTTAAACTAAACTTGTGCCCTACTCAATGCCGTTTTTAATTATATATACGCCAATGAGATCAAAATATAGATAACATTGCTCCCTCGAGCTTTAATATTTCCTAGTCTTCTTTTCTCATTAATTTTTTGGGTAGGAATGGGATCTTAAGAATTTGAGTGAAGCAATAATAATTAGAGGGAACAATAATTAAGAATTGGAATGAGAATCCTTCGTAATTTAGTGATTTCAACTCCGACTCTCAAATAAATTCTATTCTAAATAAATAAGGTGAAACAAAGAAAGACATGAAATTAAAATTAAATTGGAAATCTCACATGAGGTGTATGAGTTACAACTAAAGGAAAGTGAAGCTTCTTGTATTGGAGGTAATGTGTGTTCATGTTGATGCATAACCTTGATAAGACTTGTTTTCATATGGAAATCAAATAACCACTTACTTGAAGTGATTTAACTTTTAAAAATGGACTGTTTTATTAAAGAAAAGAATAATAAATGTTGGCAACCAAATTGCAAGGGCGGTGGAAGCAGCCACTAATTAATACTTGCATTATGCTAGGTTGTTTACATCACACTTTTTGGGTGCGGCCCGGCCTTTTTCCGAATTCTACGTCAGCACAAAATACTTTGTGCACCAGACTGCCCTTATCCTTATTTTAGAGGCCGAGGGCAGGGGCGGATTAGGGGGAGCAGGAGGGGTCCCTTTCACCGAAAACTTACATTGTATATATAAGGCAAAATCTGTTTTTACCTATATATATTATGTTTTGAATCCCCTTAACATAGCCTAAAAGCATAGTTCAATGGTCAAGGGGGCTCAAAACCTTTGTAAGGTTACCGGTTCAGTTCTCACTAATTCCAATTTTCTTTCATTTTTCACTTTTTTCATTTTTTGAATCTATTAGCGGCAATTTTGCCTCCGCCACTGATCGAGGGTGGGCCTTATTGCAAGCCATGCATGACCATAGCAATCATGCAGAGAAACTTTGCTTGGCTGGAAATAAAACCTCCATAAAGAAAAATATATATATTAGCCTTCAAAAACACAAGGTCTTTTACTCTCACTCATCACTAGAACCATATATAGTAGGAGTACAATATCTCTCTCTTTCTCATCCCTACTGCTTTTTGCCATTTCTTCCCTATTTCTTCCTCTCTTTCTAGCCTTTTCTTCTGATTCCATTCTCTATATTCACATTCTTTCCTCTTTAATCCAACAAGCCTATTGGACAATGAAGGTATATATGATTCTTCATTCATCCTATTTTAATACTTTCCTTTTTCACTTCTTCCACTTTCGGAATGTTATTTCAGGAAATATTCAACTTTTGCTTCCCTTTTCCTAGATATATTCTTTGTTAATTTTTGGATATATAATCTTCGTAATTATGATTCCTCTTGTTTTTCTATATGAGCTGTTAATTATTTGCTTTTTGCTACTGTTTATCTCTTTCTACAGTTTATGATCTTTTTTATTTTTTTGAAATTTTGTATCTGCAGAAATTTATTCTGAAATTAGATTTGGAAGATGATAGAGAAAAAAGGAAGGCCTTGAAAATTGTGGCTGCTCTTCCAGGTAATATTGGACTACGTACTCTTTTCTACATTTTTCACTTATCAAGATTATTGAGGTCAAAAATATTAATGATAACTAGTAAAAGGAAAGAAAAGATACTCTCCACGTTCACTTTTAGTTGTCAAGTATTATAAATTTTTATTTTTACTTGTCACATTTCGCATATCAAAAGAAAAATAAATCATTTTTCTATTTTGCCCTTAGCGCATTAGTTATTCATTGAAAATTATTTTTCAAATTTGTTAAGACTATACACCAATTAATATGGGTATTATGATAAATTATGCACTTTTTATATTATTTCTTAAGAGGCGTGCAAAGTCCAAAATGAACAAGTAAAAATGAACATATGGAGTATTAATTTACTGGAAAAAGAAAAATAATTAAAGAGCAAAAATTTAATGTGTGTACGACTGTACGTTGATTCTTGAATGACGCCACGTCAAATGGGTCCTCTATAATTACAAGCTGTCCTTCTCTAAACGTCAGCAACTCACCCTAATTAAGTAAAAGATTCAACTTGAGTATCTTAATAATTAATTCAAAGAGTTAAAGAAAAGATTTGCTTTTGAATAATCAACGAGATTTTTTATTAATCTGCTGTCGGGTAAAAATGTGCTACTTAAAAGTCAGTCGATGAGAAGTGTCTACTGTATAAATTTTTAATCTAGAAAGGATGATCGTTAAATTGTTGTAGTTAATCAAAGTACATAATTAGTAGGTCGTTTGAACATAAAAGTTATGATTTGAAAAAAAAATAGTACTCCATTTGGAGATAAGTTGAAAAATAAATTTTTTCTTATTCATGAAAAAGGATACTTGAACTTTAAAATTATATCTGAACGTGCATTTCAGTTGAAACTTTTGTAATTTTATGAGGGAAAATAAATTTTTACACTACTTTTTCAAATTTGAAACTCATCTTTAAGAAAATTTCAAAAATTTATTCCAATTTATAACCAAACAATGTTTTGAAGATGAGTTTTGAAAAAAAGATTTTTTTTTATGGACAAATGGGTCCGTAGATATTTGATTTTTTTAGTATAAAGTTAAAGGATAAAGCTTAAACTATAATTCTATAATTTTGGGGTTGTGAGTATCATAGCTTAGATGATTGTCAAAATATTACCTTGATTTAGGTAGTTATCGTGTCACATCAGTAGATATAAATTTGTAGCATAGTCAATACTTCTACTTAATGAACAAAAATGATCGTTGTGATGTAGGGTTTTGGCTTAAATGTGTCATGACATTTCTGATGGTCTTGAAACGTGAAAGAAATGAAATTAATTCAGCTGCGATTTTGCAGGAATTGATGAAATATCAATGGATATGAAAGGTAAGACATTAACCATTATTGGAACAGTTGATCCAGTAATTGGGGTGAGCAAATTGCGCAAATTTTGGGCAACAGAAATAATGTTAGTAGGTCCAAAAGAAGAACCAAAGAAAGAAGAACAAAAAGAGGAAGAAGCAACCAAAGAGGAAGCAAAGAAAGATGAGCCAAACAAGGAAGGAGAAGACAAGAAAGAAGAAACAAAAAAGGAAGGAGAAGAGAAAAAAGCAGAAGCAGTTGTAGGCATGGTAATGCCATATAGACCTTATTATCCTCCTCCTCCTATGCACACATATAATTACCCAGTTCATCACAGTATAGAAGAGAATCCTAATGCTTGTGCTATATGTTAATTTCCTTTTTACGATTCAGAGCGACAAGGGGTTGAATCTTAGTTAATCGTGTGACAACCAGGTCATTTCGAGAATATCCCGTCGCATTATGTTATATATTTTAAATTGGTTGGGAGCACTTTGGGATTTATATGTATGTGTATGCAGTGGCGAAGCCAGAAATTCAATAAGGGTGTTTAAATTTAAAACACCCTCTACCAGTGGGTTGTGCAAGAGTGTTCAAAGTCTATTTTTAATCAATAACAAGAAATAGTTTATCATATACATAGTATAATTTGGCAACATAATACATCTATAGCTACGAAATATATTGTAGCTAAATATGAAAATTTCCGTGGCTAAAAACTTTAGCCACAATATTTTTTTTTCCGTAGCATCCGTAGCAAAATGTAGCGTAGCTAATAGTTAGCTACAAACTTTACATGATCTGTGGCTAAGGACTAATACTTATTGCCACAATTTTTTTTTTTATGTTGTAGCTGTGATGGTAAAAAATTCTTGCCACAAAAAAATATACTTGTAGCAAGCAGTTTCATTCTCTTGCCACCACAAATTAAATTTGTAGCTTTCTTCATATTGTAGCCACAAGATTTTGTATTGTAGCAAAAGATATAATTTGTTTGCCACGCAAGCTCAACTTTTGTGGCTAAATTTATAATTTACTCTCGTGGCAATAGTACTTATGTTTAGCTATGAATTTCATAATTTCATAGCAATAAACTGAATAATTTACCACGATCAGCTTTAGCTACAAGAATTTATATATTGTAGCTAACAATCCATATTTTAGCATCAAATATATAAAATTTTAGCAAAATGTTTTCTATTATTTTAATAAATGATATACATTAATAAGAATACATAATTAAAGGTTCAACAATATCATTCAAAATAAATTAAAATATTGATATACTCAAAACGTAACGGTGTTCTTTTACAAGAGAAAGAATAATTTCATACAAATCTACGGTACA
Source organism: Nicotiana attenuata (assembly GCF_001879085.1). Lineage (NCBI taxonomy): Eukaryota > Viridiplantae > Streptophyta > Magnoliopsida > Solanales > Solanaceae > Nicotiana > Nicotiana attenuata. Next base: position 6,155 of record NW_017673303.1, read on the forward strand.
TAACTCTTTTACAACACGAATAATAAAGTTTTAAAAAAAAAAAAGCTAGCTAATGTGAAACTGGATAGTGATGGTAAACATCAGCCGACAATGAAGAGAAGTGAAAACCCAGAAGTGCTCCAATGCTTTTCTAATACCAGGTTCTGATGGCGAGTTGAGAGACATTAATGGATTGTATTTGTACCAAATGCGTGAAAGAAATTATTGTTCTTGTGGATATCAAGAAGAAGATCCACAAGAAGAAGGGCGCAGTAAATAATATCTTATAGCACTCCATGATTATCTCACCCGGTGACGCCACCTCCTGATCCATCAAGACGGCAATGTGCAGGACTACCAACCTGTATATACAAAAATGACATCCACACCACAAGGTTAGTACATTAACTAGTTGGGACTTGTCAATCAAGTTTGAACTGAACAACATTTCCTTTGGCAGGGTAAGATTCTGCTAGAAACAACAATCCGCTTCTTTAAAACCTTAAGATTATTAAGGCGATGTATATACCAAAAGACTGCAAACCGTTCAAAACATAAGCCTTATTTATCAGTTCTTAGTTTGAAGTGCAACACTATAAGAAAATACTACCAATATCATAAGCTGCATTTCTTCTTTGTATCGATAACTAGGTGTTTTCCAAGTCTGAAGTCTTATAAATCCTTAACTTTCTCGGCTCAAGGAAAAAGCACAAGCTAAACCAGTTCAACATTAACAACAAATAGTCCTAGAGTACTCTAAATAAAATTTCAAAAGTCCTACGGATTTTGACAAGAATTTTGTAAATACTCCATCCTTCACTATGTAGTATATCCAACAGAATTTGTTTTGAGAAAATGAGTGAAGTATTATACATACCTCATGGTTACTCCACTTGTTTGTTTCTACATTGATGCCCATAACACAAGTGCCTAAAAAGACAAAAAAAAATTTCTTGATAATTCTTTTACAAGAATTTTTAAGAGATAACAAAAGAAAAAAGTACAAAGCAACAAAAGAATTAAAAAAAATATAGACCTTTTAAACTTCTTAAAGGATCTTCATCCCAATTTTGTAATGTTGCTTTGCTGTTACAGTCCATGAACTATGGCTCCTCCCAAAATTATCACTTCAAAATCTTCAAATTTTCACTCACTATATATAAGAAATAAGGCAGAATTTGCTGAATAATTCGCAAAATCAAAACCAAATATTCAAGTCAAGTAGGCATGAGAAAATTAGAAAACCGTAAAATATATAGATACGGGCTTACCTCTTCTGCTCAAGAATAGAAAAGCTATGGGATTCTCTCTCACTCTTCTTCTTTGTCGTTCTCGCATTTTTTAGTCTAGCCATGGTTGAACAAAGAATTGGGAAAGTGGGGAAGGGGATGTGGCGGCGGGATTGGCGGCTGAAGAGATCAAACGTACTTTAGGTTTTGGTGCTTTTGCTTTGGGCCAATTGCAATTGTTGTTTGTCATTCTTTTACTTATTGTTATATACTTGTGTAATACTAGTATAATTTGCTTTCTTTTATTTCTTAATTAATTAATACATCTTAATTCAGTGTAAATGCAAAGAAATGTAAGTGCTAACAATTATTAGTAAGAACACTACCTACGAAAATATAAAAGGAATAAATATATAATTTATGTTAAGTAACATAGAAAAAATAGATTATTTGCATAAAATAAAGATATTCTAAATTAATTTTTTTTAAAGTTTCTTTCATCCTATATGATATTGTTAATAGTTTGTTATATACTCCTATTTCTGTTATATTAGATTCGTATTTTAGTCTTTAATTAGATTTATAATAAAATTATGCATATTTAAATTGAGTATTTAGTGATCAATGTAAATAATTACAAGCACAAAGTTACACATTTATTGTATAACTACATATTTTTTTAAATTATATTAGAAAATCACAAGTACTACTTAGTTTGATATGAATTATTATAGTAATTAATTTTTTATACACTCATTTATCAAGCAATATTAAATTCTCAATTTTTTGAAAGACAAAATCCTCTTACTGTATATGAATTATATTAAATTGTTAATTTTTTGATTCAGTAATATAAATAATTTATTGTACGGTGTAGTTAGTACAAGATTATAGTTGTTTAAATTTGATATAATTTGTCATGCACATAACTGTGGGATATAATTTCATTTTTTTAATTATAATTAAAACTTACACAGTCAGATCTCTCTATAACAACATCCTTATACAACAAGCACTTACTATAAAAGTCAAGTTTTTCTCATAACCGATTTTTATGTTATGTTATAATATGTATCATCTATAACGATGCTTCAATATAGCAACAAAAAAAATATCGGAACAAAAAACGTCGTAATAGACTTATTAAAAGAATTAAATGTTTACATATTATTTTTATAAAATTTAATATAGAAAATAAATATTTTTGTTCAAAATTTTTATTCACGCATTTGATTAAATATAAATTGCATTTCGTTTCTAGATCTTCTGCTATATGTTAGTAAAAAAACTAGCAACAAATTTCATTTTTCGTCGCAAACCCGCCATTATTTTACTATACTTTTTACAGTTTAATTTGTGTTCTGTTTAAATTCTATTTTAAGATTGAAGATGTTTTTCATTTTAATCTTTCTTATGTCACGATCCGGATTTCCCACTTTCGGGAGTCGTGATGGCGCCTACTGATAGGAGCTAGGCAAGCCAATTAATTTAATACCTCTCTTGATGACATCAATAATATAAAGAAAGACGAGACAATTAATATAAAAGCAGAAGTCTCAAAACATAAATAACTGAAACCAAGTGCGGAAGCTCAAATACACCTCTACCCAGATCTGGTGTCACTAACTCACGAACTTCTACAGAATGCTAAATACAAGGTCTGAATAAAAACACAGTACTGTCTGATCCGATACAAAGGAAATGAGTGGGAATTTACTTACCCAAGAAGCTTTGGTGAAGAAGTGCTCAAAAATTCGCTCAAGAGCTGTGGAAAAGAAGAACTCGTGTGACATATGGACTAAATCCCGTCAGTGTTCTGTTTTGGGGTATTTAAAATCACTGGGCAAAAATGCCCTTCGCGTTCGCGGGAAGGGGGCCACGTTCGCGAAGGGTAAATGGGTCAAGGCATCGCGAACGCGAGATGTTAGTCGCGAACGCGTAGAAGAATGGGCTGGGATCCGGGATTTGGTTATACGCGAACGTGATATGGTACTCGCGAACGCGGTGAAGGGGGAGGCTGAACTATGCGAACGCGGGGACTACTACGCGAACGCGAAGAAGGGGGAGCCCACAGGTACGCGAACGCGAGCTGAAGGCCGCGAACGCGAATAAGCAAAATACTGTGCAAAAATTGCAGAAAATCTGCTATCATCCTAAGTCCAAAACCACCCCGAACACCTCCGAAAACACTCCCAAGCCCTCGGGGCTCCTAACCAAACAGACACACTAACTCAACAACACCCTACGAACTTAACCGTGCGATTAAATCGCCACAATAACATCATAAACGAGGAATCAAACCTCAAAATCATCATTTTTTTTCATCAAACTTCATAAACTTTTATTTTTAGATATGTAGGTCCGAAACACGTCAAATGACGTCCGATTTCAATCAAATTTCACAGAAAGCGCTTAAACCACATATAAGACCTGTACCGGGCGCCGGAACCAAAATACGGGCCCGATACCAACACGTTCTAATCAATTTCCTTTTCAAATTTCCATATTAATTTCTGAAAAACAATTTCACAGAAAAATTCATTTCTCGGGCTCTCGACCTCGGAATTCGACTCCGGGCATATGCCCGAGTCTCATATTTTTCTACGGACCCTCCGGGACCGTCCAATCACGGGTCCGAGTCCGTTTACCCAAAATGTTGATCAAAGTCAACTTTATTCATATTAATATCAAAATTCATCAATTTTTACACAGGATTTATATTTAAGCTTTCCGGCTATGCGCCCGGACAACGCGCGCAAATCGAGGCAAGTAAAAATGAGGTTTTCAAGGCCTCGGAAGCACGGAATGAAAGGGAAAACAGGTGATGACCCTTTGGGTCGTCACATCTTATTTAGAAGTTAATTAATTCTTCAAGTTATATACATTGTTGTTTTCCCAAATTTCTAAATGAAATTATTTTTTCATAACCGCGTATATTTATTTTTTAGACTAACTCTTGTCATGACTTTCATAGTCGAAGTAAAAGAATCCTTCTACAAGTTTTTTTACAGCTTATTTATTATATAACATATTATTACTGTAATAACATCAATTGTATGTCAATATATATAGTTACGGTTAATTATGAAAGGTAATTGTCTACTATTTCATTTTGTCATGACAAATAATTGGAACAATTAAGCTAACTATTTGTAAGTTTTTTTTTTTAACTTGAAGCAACAATATCAATTGACTACAAGATTGTGTTTTAACTATATTAATGTGTCTAAAATGTTATTATTGCTACAAGAAGCTTCGTGTCATTGCAAAAACTTATGAATTGCTATAAAATTTCAGCACAATAATAAATATGTGGCTATATCATTTATGACAAATAATTGTAGTTATTGAGCTGACTATTGCCATGATTTATTCAAAAATTGAAGCAAAATTGTTTTCTCAACTACAACATTTTAATTTAAATATTTTATTGTGACTAAAAAATTTATTTTGCTATAGTAAGTTTCAGCCTGTGGCAAAACTATTAATTAGCTATGAAAGTTTATCATATCAAAATATTTGTGGCTATATTATTTTTTCATGACAAATAATCGTAGCTATTAAGCCAACTATTGCCACAATATTTTATAATTTGAAGCAAAAATATTTAGTTAGCTACAATAATTTGTGTCAAAAAATTTATCGTGGCTAAAAGTATACTATTGCTACAGTAACTTTTAACCAGTTGCAAAAATTTATGATTAGCTATGAAATTTTACTTTAGCAATAAGTTTGTAGCTGTTTAGGTAGTTATTGCTACAAAAATTAGTAATTATAGCAAAAATAATGAATTAGCTTTGTAAATTTAATTTTGTGGCTAAAAAATTTTAAGAATTTGTAGATAGCCACGGAATTCTAATTTTTGTGGCTATTAGTGAGTAATAGCTACGAAATTTAGATTTGTAGCTTATATTTCGTAGCTACAGATACATTTTGTTGTAGTGTGCGACGAAAGATTGTCAGTTGATCACCATTGGGCCAAGATAGCTTCGCCCCTGTGTGTATGTATATGAATATCTGTATTGTGCTTCTCTTTAGTTGGTCTTGCTTTATCCTATTAATTTGAACCCAAGACTATTAGAGGAGCTTTAATTTTGTGAATAGACAATGATCCCATATTTGTCTCTTCAGAATCAAATAATGTGTAGAGATAATTCAATAAGAACTTTGCTGCCATCTTTAACTTTTTTTTTTTTACTACAAATAACTTCAGTACAATGTAAATTTTATAGTGATATTATTCCATTTAAGGTGGATCTTATTATAGAGAATCAAGTAGAAGCTTGTTTATTTATTTATGCTTGTAGTTTTCCATTATTTCTCCATGTTTATAAACAGGGGCGGAGCTAGTGTTAACGTTACGAGTTCGGTTGAACCCAGTAATTTTATTCTAAATTATGTATTTATTCTAAGAAAATTCTTTAAATATGTATGATATATTAATTAAAACTCAGTAACTTAAAATGACTAGAATTCTAAACCCATAAAGTTTAAATCTTGGATGTGCTTCCGTTCTTACGTAAAATTTTATGTGGAAATTAAAGTTAAGTACAAGCCAAAATATTGCACAAGCACTTTTATGATTAATTTGGGAAAAATGATTAATTTGGGTATATATATATGGAGTCACTTTGGTACTCCTATCAATTACTATAACCCCACTAGGCACTATTCTTGTTAGGGGTTGTTTGGTCGAGGGAATGGAAATATAAGCTGAGCATAAAATTTTATATAATTCCTTCATCACATTAATAATTTTTACTTTGTAATCTCCGTTTGAGTAACTTCAGAACCAAACAAGTCACTAATGTATCAATGGCAGAGGATTGCTGGTTGTTCTTTGATGTAACAGTTCACTTTGGGTGGTCTACCTTGGAACTTAAACCTAGCCGCAGAAGCAATTTTTATTTATTTGTATGTTTTCGAAATAATAAATTAAGCAAATATAAAAGGTAAAAATTAACCGCAATGGAGAACCAGACAAATAGAAAAGCATATGTGCAAATTATGGTATCTGGATTTTTATTTTGGTTTTATTGTTACCACATGCAAATTGTTGTGTGATAACTCGAATTCGTACCGCGTAAAATAACGGAAGCGCTTCCTGTCAGATTTGTTATATTATGAAAGAATAGTCTTAGGCTTTGCAGAGACTTGTGTTTTTGGTAAACAGTGGTCACTACGACCCCCTTTGTGAGGAGGCATCGAATTCGAGAGATCTGATTGAAAATTCAAATAATATTTAAATACACGCATGATTTATAATATTCCAGAAATTTCCAAAATTGTGATCGGAATTTATTGGAAGCCTTTTGTGGCATAATCACAAAGGTGGGCGGCATTTGGCGACAAAGAGAAGCTGTCACCTTTTCCAGTTTCTTATAAGATCAAGAACGTATGCAAAAACTATAGTAATTATTTTTAAAATAAAATTTTTGTACACTGAAAATATATTAAGGGTTGAAAACGAAGAATATCGAAGAAAAAAAACAACGAGGATTGAACTCACACGTATTGTACGTGTGACAGATTTCTACCGATACTAATAGAATGTATTTCTTGATAGTAAAATGTTGCAATTGAAATCTCCAAATGGATCAAAATTTACTATAAATAATATATAGTACCATATAGATTACGAAAATTTACTCTCTATAGGATCCATATCAAGTCCTAAATTCTCTTTTTATATAATTAGATAACTATCTCTCTTTCTTTTTCCTTGTTTGTATTTATTAAACCACCAATTATTTGATATGTGCGTTGCACATGTTAGTAAAAAAAAATTTAAAATATTATTGAAATATGTGAAATATTACACCAAAATTTCAAAAGAAAAAAAATACAAGCTAAAAATAATAAATAGTTTTAGAGATATAGTGTTGAACTCAAATTAACTGGATAGCTCTACAAAGATCAATAATTATATTTAGTTAGGCAAATATATTTTTATAATTACATAAATTTAGTTGTTATGAGTTACAAACATATAATATGATCGTATATTTCACCTAATGTTTCTTTGTAGGTATTCTTGAAGTTGTTCAACGAAATGATCCGTGCAACAAATAAAAAGAGAAACTAATACTTATTTGTACATGTTATATTTTTTTTAAAGAATGGAAGAATTAAATGTTTGTAAAATTTTGCGAACGATTAAGTAAGAAGCGACTGACAATAATAGAACCATAACAATAAGAATTTTTTCCCCATAGTTATGCAAAATTATACAAGAATTCTGAAATATAAATTGCAAAAGATTGAGAGAACCAAAAGGTTTTGTACTTATTTATGAAGGTATAATTTTTTGAAGGGCATCATAGTTACTTAAGTTTATAGGGTTATTTTTGTCTTTCACATTCAACTTTTGATCTTCATGCGTATAATATAGTATGATATAGATAAATTTACCCTATATTTTTTAAATTTATAAAAGGACCCTCAGTTATTAGACCTAGGTAACACCTACAACTATCCTCTATCTGATTGAGGGGCCTTGGGCTATATTTTGACATCCACTGTTGAGATCTACAATTTATACTTTTATCTGAAGGGGCCACTACAACTTCTATTAGAGATTGTTCATACAGTTAAACAATTAGCATGTTTGATTGTTTGTTTCAAGTAGGATAATCAAGTCGGGGTGGTTTTGATTTTTTTACAAATTGTGGGGTATAAGTCATGTTTCATAGTTTTGAAAAAAAATAAATCCAAATATGTTGCAAAAATTATAATCAAACACAACTTCATCTTCAAATCAAATTTTGGTGAAATTTCAAATTTGAAAAAAAATCTTGAAATTTATGTCCCAACGCCTACTTAATATCAAGTGGAAACATTTTTGGGCTTATCATGGCTTTGTTTATTCTTATTACTTTATGGTTCCTTTTTCTATTTTCCAACTCACACTTTTAAAGCAACTCTTGCCCATTGAATGATAGTTCAAGTACCAACAAGGGTTGTGGTGGAGTGGTAAGTACTCTTTCATCCTTAATCAGAGGTCTCGAGTTCGAGCCCCTGGATATGGAGTCGCCTTTGTTAGGGAGCGCTTTACCCTCCAATGTGGACTTTCCAGCGCGAATCCGAATTAGTCGAGCCCCAATGTAGGTACCGGATACCGGGTGAGAAATCAAAAAAAAGAAAAAAAGAATGATAGTTCAAGCATGAAACTTCTTTTGTCCTTTCTTTATTTTTATTTCTATTTTAACCATACATGTTATAAATTTGTGAAATGTACTCCCTCTAAATGGACACAAATATTAAACATTCAAATTATTTCTCATCTACACCGCATAAGAGTATGTCATTGAAGGATGTGAGGGAAAGATTGAGACTTTTTTTTTGTACTTAAATTTTCATTACCACGTAATTTACAAGTATAGCAACACTAAGTTTGGACAAACGGCCCCAAACTTAGTACAATCTCACCCTATCTAACATCTTCTAAGGATAAAAATTGGGTGTTTGCAAAATTTTCCTCAAACTACTCGGTCTATAGCCTATACAATGAATTTCTAGTACTAACTGTCTAGCAATATCTTCGTTGCATCTTTTCTCTTGTTGAAAAACTCGTCGATTCCTTTCCAGCCATAAGTGGTACACTGCTCCAGTTATGCTCATCCTATATATCATAGTTTTGGATCCTTTGCCTTTAACATGATCCATTGCCCATTTGAGCTCCTCATCCCAGCTTCCTGGTCTTCGCGTAATCCCCAGCCATGTTACTGTAACGACCCGACCGGTCGTTTTGAGCTTTTGCACTTTGCTCGCCAGTTCTCGGGCATGACTTGCCCCGTGTAGTGTATTATGACTTATGTAAATCGTTGGTTCTGGTTTTCAGGGTGATCAGAATGAATTTGGAAGAACAGTTCTCAGTTTGAAGCTTGAAATTTGAAAGGTTTGACCAACATTTAAGTTGGTATATGATCTGGGATTGGAATTTTTATGATTTGGTTAGCTCCGTTAGGTGATTGGGACTTAGGAGCGTGATCGGAATGCATTTTGGAGGTCCGGTGTAGATTTAGGCCTGAATTGGCGAAATTGAGTTTTTGGCGTTTTTCGGTTGATAGGTGAGATTTTGATATAGGGGTCGGAATGAAATTCCGAGAGTTGCAGTAGTTCCGTTGTGTCATTTGGGATGTGTGTGCAAAATTTCAGGTCATTCGGACGTGGTTTGGTTGGGTTTTTTTATCAAAAGCGTAATTTAGAAGATTTTGAAATTCTTAGAATTGAATCCGATGCGAATTTGGTGTTGTGATGTTGTTTTAAGCGTTCCGAAGGTTGGAACAAGTTTGAATGATGTTATGGGATATTTTGGCATGTTCGGTTGAGGTCCTGGTGGCCTCGAGTGAGTTTCGGGTGGTTAAACGGACTATTTCATGCTTTGGAAAAGTTGCAGATTTTTGAGCTTCAGCTGTTCACCAGAAAATTTCTGGTGCGAGGAGTCGAGTTTGGAAGCTCATATCATGCAATCTATAAGGAATTAGAAAATTTGCAAAACATGAAAGTTGTAGCCCTTGCATTCTAGTTTCCAAAAAGTTAAACTATTCATGATTTGGACATTTTATCAAAAAGTTATGGTCGATTGAAGATGGCTGGTGGAGCAGTTTCTACAGAATTTTCTGATGCATGGAGCCGACTTTAGAAGCTCATATCTCGGAATATATAAAGAGTTATATGGTGTACAACCTATCAAATTAAAGATCTTCGAGTGTAGTTTCTAAATCTTCAAACCGTTTGTCATTTGAATATTTTCACAAGGAGTTATGGGCGTTTTAGCAGAAGGTGTATAGCAGAGGAAAATGGTAAGAGGATGTACAATCTGCACAGCGCAAGGTACAACTCGATGAAGGCCGGGCAGATTGTTTTAAACACGAGTTTTAGCCCATTTCTTTCATTTCTTTCATTTGGCTTGGACGATTTTGGAGAGCTCAAGGAGGGATTTTCACCAAGCAACACTAGGTAAGTGATTTTTTCATATTTTTGAGTTAAATATGTGATCTTACATGGATTTAGACATGAAAATCAGTAGAAAAAGGTGGAGTTAGGGCTTGAGATTATGAGACCTTCTAGGGATGATTTGAGGGGTCAAACGAACTCCGATTTTCGAGTTATTTATATGTACGGACTCGTGAGATGATGAAGAACATTTTGGTATAAAGTTTGTCCAGTTCCGGGACGCGGGCCCGGGGTCGGGTTTTGACTGATTTCGGGTTATTTACTTAAAATCGATATTTTTCAATTGGAATTCATTCGTTTAGCATAATTTGATGATAAAAATCTGAACTTGGTAGATTTGGAGCACTTGGAAGTTGGGTCGAGAGGCAAGCGTGTTGCAGAGTAGGTTTTCGGGCTAGTTCGAGGTGAGTAATGATTTTAAATGATGTTCTGAGGGTATGAAACCCCGGATTACACAACGTTCGGCTGTGTTGAGGTGACGCACATGCTAGATGACGAGCGTGGGGTCGTCCACCGTTGGGGATTGTGACTTAGTCCATCCCGAATGACTATTTTTATGTATATTTGGTAGCTAATTGTTTGATATTATTATACTTTGGGCTAAAGGCCATGTTTGGGCTTCGTTCCAACTGTTTGAACTCTTAGGAGATTTTAAATGATATTTTTCCTCACTGTTGATTTCATATTGATGCTCAGTCATGCTATAGTTTCATTATTTTCAAAACTCAGCTATGTTATTCTGTTTTAAACACATTAAATAATATTTTAAAGATATTTTGAGCTGAGCTTCATGTTTTACTGATGCCCGAGGGGCTTATGAGATTCTGACTGAGTAAGGCCGAGGGCCTGTATTGTGAGGATACTTTTGGGTCCGGTTGCACGCCGCAGCAGTGATATACTAATTATGATAATGAGGCCGAGGGCCTGAGATTGTGTGCCACGAGGTGGCTTGATATTGATATGAGGTCGGGAGCCTGTTTATGATGCCACGAGATGGCTTGATATTGCGCTTGGGTCGTAAGGGGCGCCCCTCTAGGAGTCTGCACACCCCCAGTGAGCGCGGGTCCCGAGGGGCTGGTATGGTTCTGAGATATAGTCCGAAGGGCTGGTATTGTTCTGAGATATTGCCCGAGGGGCGGATTTGTTGACATTATGCCCGAGGGGCGAACCTTTATGTGTTTATCTTTCTTATTTACCTGTTTAATTGTGTAATTGTGCCCGAGGGGCGGATCTTCTATGCTTATCTGTTCTAATTGCTTGCATTCAATTGCTTAACTGTTGAAAAGCCATTTTTGAAGAAGTTTAAACTGAGCTAAGGTGCTTAAGAGATTTCACAGCTTCATTGCTTTCTTACTGGTTTTGTACTGCTTCTATACAGCATGTTGATGTACTCTTCGTGATTTCCTATCACTCAGTCTTCATTTATTTTTATTACTCACTGAGTTGGAAGTACTCACTTTACTCCCTGCACCTTGTGTGCAGATTCAGGTATTTCTGAACCCGGTAGCGGGTATTGGTTGCTAAGAGGCAGAGTCATCGGAGTTTAGCAAGGTAGCTGCGCGACGTTCGCAGCACTGCTTTTCTTCCTCTCGATTTTATTAGACTGTATTTAGTAATTTTTTTGACTCTAGTAGTATTCGGACCTTAGTAGATGCTCATGACTGGTGACACCTCGGTACCGGGCTGTGTTGGGTTTTCTTTTCCGCAAATTATACTGTTAACTGCTTATTTTTGAGATTTTATCATGTTTACGATGTAATACTTATTATTTTATTGCTTAAGATTGGAATGGGAATGTGTCGGCTGGCCTTGTCTTCACGAGAGGTGCCATCACGACCGGGTTCGGGTTTAGGGTCGTGACAAGTTGGTATCAGAGCCTAGGTTACATAGGTCTCACGAGTCATGAGTAGGTTTAGTAGAGTCTCGCGGATCGGTACGGAGACGTCTGTGCTTATCCTCGGGAGGCTGCAGAACTGTTAGGAAAAACTACATATTCTTGAACTCTTATCGTGCGTCCTTGATTTAGCTTGAAAAGTAACTCTTTGAATTCCTTCCACGCGTTCGTATGCGCGCATGAGCGTTCATTATCAGATGTGCATCGATGGCTTGAGATTCCTTGATCGAGGGGTGAGATGTGATCTCTGTGTTTTGATGCTGGACCAGACTGGAAGACTTGAGGCCGGATTTTTACCTATTGCTTGAGCCTTGAGTTGTTGATTGCGTGAGCGCGTGTTTCTGGATCTATATGTTCTGTTATGTCCCTATTAAGGGAGGTAATGACTGGATAGTTACGTGATGAGGGTGATGTGACTGCGAGATATGTTCATATATCGAATGAGACGAGAAGGGTCTGCTTTGGGGCAGCAAGAACTATTTGGTGTTCGATTTCCATCGTGATTGGATGTATAGCCCCGAGTTATGGGCATGTGAAGAATCTTTTCATGTTTCCTAGTTGGGAGTGAAGTAAGTTTCATGTTGCGGTATGAGTTTAGACTCAGGAAGACTAAGTGACTGCGTAATGTTATGACGGTGGAAGGTATACAGAAATGTTAGTTTGAGGCAAAACAGGTGGGTTATCTCATGCGTAGTGTTCTGAAGTTGTGTGATCCTTATGTTGTCTGTTAGGAGATCTCATTTACAAGTGAAATATACGTGTTGAAATTTAAATTTTGGGTCGCTCAAGAGAGTGGATTTAATTGTTACGAGGGTAAATGCGAGATTTACAGAAGATTTAAAGTACTAGATGGTCGGTGTTTCACGAGTTTATGAAGGATCGAGTTTAATCTCACTATGGTATTATGGCAGTAGTAGAGTATAAGCATTATGAGTTATTGTGTGTGTTTTGATCTATGGCTTCGAGCCAAGTGGGGGAGTCTGCTATTGATTAGTTGACTGCACAGTTATGTGCTATGTTGGTTCCAGTTGAGGCGTACGGGTGAATCAGTTATGGCCTACGGAGATTGAGACCGAGGATGGCTCGAGTAAAGGAAAATTCTTGACAAAGGTCATAGTATGCTTCATAGGTGTGTGAAAATCACGGAATGTCTTGAGTTGTTGTTGGTAAAGGATGCTTGGTGCATAGAGCAGGAAGTTGCCTGGTTATTTTGGAATGAGGTTACATTCTGCGGTGTCGGAGTGCTAATGAGGCACTGGTTGTTAGGTCCGTTTGATCAGGCTAATTGCAGTTTGAGTAGAGTGAAAGACTCTCGAGAATGGTTCTAATGTGTTCAAGATTGTACATGTAATAATTAGAAAATTTTCAAGTGTATGATTTGGCTAGGAACTGAGGTTTGCGCTGGAGGGTGTCAAGACTTGTGTAATTTCTATATCAATTATGGGATTTTATACATCAGTATTAGGAAGGTAATGGCTTCAGATTCGCAGGAAGTCTTTGCAGGGTAGGTATTTTGAATGTGGTGCGTTTTGGAATATTTAAGAGAGTATCCATTGGCTTATGAGCCTTAGACGATGTGGTTTTATGCTTGGGTCTCGTGTGGTGAGTCTGGGCCGGGGGGTTGTGGTGTTATAGCAAGAAGAAGTATCAAGTTGAAGGTAAATCAGAAGGAACCCGGATAGATGGGATAGCTTGGTAGTAGGCCGGATCGGCATGGTAAGGATATGATTAGTTCTTTGGATGCTTACAAGGTAATGAGTTTCTGCAGGTGTTTCGCGGCAATGCTCTTGGGTTTTAGTGGCCTGCGTAGCTTGGTTGAGTTAGAAGGATTCAGTCCTGACGGTTTAGTTTTGTGCAAATGGAATGCGGAGAGTTATTGATGGTTTCTACCACGGTTAGAGATGTATATTTGCTACGAGCGTGAGGAGCATGGGATGTGTAGTGATTTTCTTCTAGATGGGATCAATGGAAAGTTCTTGGCTAGTTGAGTACGTAGCTGCTTGTGGCTCGGAAGGGATATGAAGTCCCCATGTTTATCCTAGGGTGGTATGGTATAGGCGGTATGTGGTGTAGGATTGAGATTGGCATGTGTAAGGTCACGGTTCAGTTTTGAAAGGAAGGTCTTAGATTCTTAGGTAGCATGGACAGTGTCAGATGACTAGATAAATGATATTACTAACTGGTATGGCTTGATGAGAGTATACATTTTAGAAAGGGCGATGTGTTTGAGTTGAGGATACTTCATTATTATTGCGGCGCTCTCTTGTTTGATCTACTGCTGATGTTCGAGTTTGCTTGGTGGCACAGAAGAATTATAGGAGTACCTCTCATGGGATGATTGGGTATTGGAGGTATGTTGTATATTCGGACGGTGGAGTTGGGATCG
>NW_017673303.1:20605-122679 GCF_001879085.1 Nicotiana attenuata
AAAATAATAATAGTAAAAATATAGTCTTTAAAATGGATTAGACCACCTAAGAAGCAAAAATTTGTACTGAACTTATAATTAGTAAAAAAACAAGAACAGTTATACATATATGTGTAATCCACAGTAATTAAGAAATCACCTTTTGTTGTGGCTTATTTTGGATAAGAAGTATATGAGAATATGAGCAAGTTAGTCGCGTTTGTTGAAGATACAAACGACGACTCACATGGATAATTAAGATCTTGGAAACACCCAATCCCTGTTAGCATAATTTATATAACAGTTTTAAGTGTTAGATAAAATGCATACATTAAAAATATTAATTCTCATCAAGATTTTATGTCACTTACAAACATACCATTGATGTTGTTGCAATAAAAAACACCTTCATCAGAAGCTACATGTTCCTTTACGGCTGAGGCAAAGTTCTCTGTTCCATACTTAAGGTTATTTTTTATGACCTGTAGAAATAAATGTATGTACAGACTATTAGATGAAATAATAAGCACAACATTTGGTACTCTTAGTGAAACAAAAGAATGTGAAATGTTAGAAGATTTACGAAAAATACGTTGTCTTTATTGTTGCATGTGAATCAACCCTCAACCACACATACATAGTTGTATAAAAAGATGGCAACATTTATTACATCCATTCTAACTACTATTGCTGTTGAAAGTCCACCATTAAGGAAAATTATCTAAATTAGAAACCTCCCCATTGAATTTATACAACAAAGATATTTTTTTAGCTGCAGCTTTTTAAAAAAAAGAAATACATTTATCACTTAACGATAACAGTCTTAATTAGATCGTATTGTTTTATAACTTCAACCTTGGCTATTATTTCTTCTGTCACATTAAAACAGTAGGCAACACATAATTGGAGCAGCAGAAGATGTCGTTACAGAAATTATAATGACTAACAAATAAAATATGGTAACACTCAGAGCAATCTTTAAAACTACACAAGGTACAACATGATTGGAAAATTAATTTGTCAACTGAATAGATTTAAACAAAGATTTCGATGAGTAAGACATCCTCAAAGATTAGCAATGCTTGAAAATCGAGTGGAAATAACCTACACTATAGTTCCACTCCCATTTAAAGTTTGAAACAGTTAGCAGTGCGATGTTAAGAACATCAATTACTGCTGTACTTCTCCAACACACTTCATGTGATCAAGTTCTTTTAGAAGTGAGGTTTATAAGAATTCTTTATTATACTTTTTACAGTAGATCAATCACTATAGCGAATGTGTAACGTATACCTGAATTTTATATATCTTCAGTATCCGCAAAATTATCTTCTTCCCCCATTTTTATACAGAGAAAATCAGAGATTATGATATATTTTTTACGCTAATAGTCTTATCGTTATACTTGCAGATTAAAATACATAAAAATTATTAAAGAGATGGTAATCAAAGAACTAACCTTTTGTAACTGAGTTTCTTTTGCGCCGTTTCTGATCTTGTATGTTGTTTCTTCTTGGTCTGGAAAGGATTATTTTTTGTTTTTCCATGAAGAAGGATCAGTGAAGCTGGATTTGTATGCCTTTTTTGAATTGGAAGGAAGATGAAGTGGTTTGATGAATTTGACAGATGGGAAGTGGGAGTTCAAGAAAATATCTGACTTTTGTTGAAAAGAGCAAAACTGTTTTCAAGCAGTTTGAGTTCAGGTTAACCAAAAGACAATCACAATAACTTTAATAATTAAAGTTAAGGAAAAAAATATTAAACACACGTAGAGTCATATTAGGAATCATTCTAGTGGTTTTTTCTCTCCCTTATTCAATGTATATATTAAAAGAAATTTTTTTTAACTAAAACTAAAAAGTGACCATTGGAACGTAAGGTCATTGGAATTAGTTAAAGCAATTAAACACATATAATGGTAAGTTATGCATTTGAATATATTACGCCTCCAATGACCACACTTACTTGCTTTAACTTGATTAAACACTCTGGTTATTTGTGCAATTAATTTTTTTATTTTGGCCATCAGTAAAATTGTTGCAATAAGCCTTTTACAAAAGCGAAAATTATTTTGCAACTTGAGCACTAACCTAATTATGGCAGATCCTAATTTTGTAAGTATGGATACATGGAGTATCGCGAGTCACAACGTCAATATAACAATATACCAACTATCCATGAACTTGCCACTTGGTTAAGGATCATATTTAGTACTTTTGCTGTAAAATATTTGGCATATATACTTCCATATTTTGCATTAGTTAGTTTTCTCGGGCACCAAGGCGTGGTTGGTGTGTCACTGGGTCGGTGGGGACTTGTACGCTTGACATGAAAAGTATAGGCAAGCGGAGTCGCATAGAAATATGCCACTGATGTGAGTAAAGCCAAAGCAACAGTAGCGTTCAAACCGCACTCATAGGTAGGGCATTTCCCATTATTATAGGAACTTCTGTACCAGAAACAATGGTATCTCCAATTGTAGCCCCTCTGGGATGTAACTTAACTGTATCGCACTATGTATCATTTGATAACCCTCAAAATCTTCCATCTTTGGTTCAAATCGAATTTCAAATGGAAGAAATCCATAGATGTTTACAGCCCGATAGAGATATTACATAAAGTACATGTAAAATAGATAGCCACAGTAAAATGAGATGACAATGTAAAGAAAAAATTGGATACCAGAAAAGATGCTATGCATCCTCAATAAAATCAACATCTAAAACTAATATGAGAAAAATAACCAACACTGGCAAGTAGCGTAATTAAGTAAAAAATTAATGGAGGTTTAACAAATTTTGGACTGTCATACGTATCCAGATAGGAAAAGTTTAACACCTGATAGAACCATGAACTAATTAAAATATAACAAATGAGAAAACCAAACTAACTAAACAGGAAAAGTTCAATACCAAAAAAAATACGAAACGATTCAAACATCTTGTTTATAGCTAATAAAACTAATAAACTAACTAATCGAATAATTCTTAGTTTCTCCAACGGTCACATATGCAAAGAACTTATGATATCTTCTTTTTCTTAAATACTCTCTTGATCTTATTTTCCGATAACTGTGCATTCGAATCTTCTTCGACCACTGCTGGAGGATAGGTTATACCGAGCTTGGCAGGTGTATTTGCAACATCCATCAATTCATTATCTTCAGTGGAATCCTACATATTTAAAATAAAAAAAACTTGTGAAAACTCGTACTTAATCTATAGTTCTTGTTGCTCTATTATTTTATAACCTGAAAATTATTAAATTAAAGGAATGAACTAAGTAAAATAATATTTATAATGAGTTTTAAATCACCGTAATTTCGTTATCTTCATGACTGAATTCATTGTTATTGAAATCTGGATCCTACAAAAAATAAATGTGGATCAAAATTCAAATTTAATTCAATCACAAATATAAAATGAGAAAAATTGAGTATCCAAACATACTTTGAGCGTCTCTTCTTGTGCGGAAGGAATATATTTTTTTATAATTTCCTCGTCATCAGTAAGCGTCACAACTTTTAAGACTTCATCTTTATTCTGATTGATGGAACTCTTAACCTCAACTTTAAACATGCACTTTTTTTCAATAATATTTTCTATCTCCATTGGACATGAAGATTCGTCTACAGCACCAGAAGTCTAACAAAAAGACATAATGATTGTTGTTAATAGAAGCTACAACAACCAAAGTAAAAAGTAATTGTAATACGGTGTACACATTTTGTTTGTTCCTTATTATAATGGATTAAATTGTTAAAAAAGATGATGTTTCGATTCTCATATTAAGTGTGTTATTAAGCATAAATTAAATGCGAGGAATAATACAACCCTAGCAGTTTCGAATCATTAGACCAAACATTTCCACCATCCAACAGTTTGCTATAGTTTTAACTATAATATGGTACAATGGTACTTCATTTGGTGTTTTATTTTTTTCAGATCATTAGACATTAACAATTCAACATCCATCCAAAAAATAGCACAACAGTTTTTAAGATAACGTGATTGATACAGATTTTGATCATTTGTCATTCAATAGCTATTCTCCTTGGTACCATAAGCTATTTTGAAATTTAAAAATCATATTTTGATGGCTTTGTAACTTAAAGTTAAACGAACTTTAAGTCAACTACCCATAAATAAGATGGAACGGAGATGCAAGGGAATGGATCATGTACCACTTCTATTAACGTTGATGGTCTTATTTTCTAAGCAATTGTATTATACCTCATATACAGCATCTTTTAAATCATTTGCGGACTTTCCGATAATCTTAGTTGCATCCTTATTCCATAACAACAAAGAAATTGTACCAGTGCAATCCATCACCTTAACTTGTAGCATGTACCTGGAAAGAGTTTGTGTTTTTAAATTTTTAATACTTAATAATAGTTAAAAGAAACTAGACATTATGGTCATACCTATGAGTGGCAGATTGAATCTGCTCGCATTTTTTACAGTAGAATTTCCCCCCCTCTTTGTCTACTTTCTTTGCGCAATTTTTGCATGCTAAATAACACCATCCATGATCTAATTCTACGTGTACAATAGTTGCTAGAATCCAAAAAATTTCTGGCTGTGCATAAAAATTGTATATACAAATATTATGTAGAGAAAAATAAGATTAAAATTGTGCTAAATACAAATTAACAAAATTAAAAAGTAGGTACTCACATGCTTAGTGTCACTCAAATCCTCAATAGATTTAATTTCAATACTTCCAGATGCTAGCTCATCAGCAACAGAATGAGTTTTGTGAGATGATACTTGAGTAATTCTTTGTGAGCTTTCTCCACGCACAGAAACCATTCTGTTTTATTTTTAACTTGAGATACGTTAATATATATTAAGACTAAAATTTAAGATGAAATAGCCTGAAATTTAGCTTTGGTTATAGAGACCTGGAGCAAAAGTCAACAACTTGAGGAAGATTTGAATTGATCCAAAGTTTCGACGTGTGCCAAGCGTTCCTCACCGAATATTTTTCTGCAGCTTAAATGTAGTTTTTATGAGTTTAGTAATTGTATAGAGACATTGTATTTCAAAGTAAGTAGACATAACCTCGATATCGGTGTGCTCTAAATAATTGCATGNGAGCCCCAAAATCGCGGATGAAATATTTTAAAACATTCTGCCCAGGTCACTGTACATTCTTCTTCGCGTTCGCGTACAGTACCTCGCGTTCGCGAAGGCCAATTACCAGGCCCCTTCGCGTCCGCGTAGCTTGCCTCGCGTCGCGTAGGCCAAATGCCCCCAGGCCCAACTTTCCTTCTACGCGTTCGCGATTACTCTCCCGCGTTCGCGTAGCACCTTGACCCACTCCTTCGCGTTCGGGACTCCCCCTTCGCGTTCGCGAAGGCCAAAATCACAGCCTCCCATTTTTCCTCTTCGCATTCGCGAGACTCCCCTCGCGTTCGCAAAGAAGGAAACCAGATACCAGCAACCAGTAGTTCAACAATTTTCAAAAATGACCCGTTGGGCATCCGAAACACACCCGAGGCCCCCGGGACCTCAACCAAAAGTGCCAACCCATCCTAAAACATCACTCAAACTTGCTCCAATCATCAAAACACCACAAACAACACCAAAACCATCAAATTACGTCGGATTCAAGCCTAAGTTCTTCTAAAACTTCCGAAACACGCATTCGATCAAAAACCCAACCAAACGACGTCCGAATGACCTGAAATTTTGCACACACATCACAAATCACATAACGAAACTACAGCAACTCTCAGAATTCCATTCCGACCCTCGGACCAAAATCTCACCCATCAACCGGAATTCGCCAAAATACTAACTTCGCCAATTCAAGCCTAATTCTACACCGGACCTCCAAAAATCAATTCCGACCACGCTCCTAAGTCACAAATCATCCCCCGAAGCTAACCGAATCACCGGAAATCACATCCGAACTTTCTAACTCATAAGTCACGTCCGGTTGACTTTTCCAACTTAAGCCTTCCTTAAAGAGACTAAGTGTCTCATTTCTTATCAAAACCAATCCAAATCAACTCTCACACACCACATACCGATAACGAAACGTGAAGAAGCAATAAACGGGGAAAACGGAGCAGTAACACATGAGGCGACGGGTCGGGTCGTCACAAAATTGTTCCTTCTCATCTAAGAGATTCAATGAGATTAGTTTCATGAACGTGTTATATCCAGATAGCGAGCACAAAGTTTGGAGACTCTGGAAGCTAACTGTGCCACAAATAATAAGAATGCTGGTCCTTGAATTCTGTTAGATGACCTTTGTGATACTTCTTCTGCCTTCTCACCATACTTCTCACTTAGCACTCATATAACAAATAAGTAAAAGTAAATTGAAAATGAAAAAGAAGAGAAAAATTTAATTACCGAATAGCTCAATATTGTCAAACTCCAGGGGATTTGACAACTGCTCATAGGTTCTAAATTTGAAGATACACATGTTGAAAAGTGGATCATGTATTTTCTCGACAGTGGTCTTATGGGTGAATATCAACTTAAACTTGTGGTCTTTGATCTTCAGCTTCATATTATTTGGACAAACCACGAAATTCTTCATGATGTACAAACCCATTTCCTTAATTTGTTGTTTGAACCTATGGATAAAAGACCTGCCAATATTTGCGTGAATGCGGCCGCCCTAAAAAAAATAGTCTATTAGTTAAAACGACTAAGTTATTTAGTATATGACTGTAATATACTTATGGATATGTTAACTTTATGCATATATATAATATGTAAAACAATACCTTTTCATCCATCAAAATAATCTTAAGAGAAAAAGGGTATCAGGTCTGTCGCGATTAGGATTTTCCCAAAGCCTTACAACGCGAACCTTTAATTTTCAATTCATTGACTTGCTGTTAATTTGGCTAACAAAATTTATTTCACCCTCCATTAAATCCTGAAGATAAACAGAGGTATTTATAAATATTAGTACAAATTCCCACAAAATGTTTATAAAAACATATATGAAGCAAGAGATTGTGAAATATATGAAGCAAGAGATCATCAGCAAAGATCTTTGTGATTAGGGCTTTTGCACTAAATAAGCCATGAATACCACACAAAAAATCATAAACAATGAAAGGAATGAAAATGGTTAACCTGAAAAATTAGTAAGAAGTAAGCAGATCTTAAAGAAAGCCCAGTTCTTTAATGAGAAAACTTGAGCAAATCACAGTTGTAAAGATTCTCTTTTTACTACACCCAATTTTCCAATTGTCCCAATTTTCTGATCTTTCCATAGAAGTATATATAATTTGTAAAAGTAGAAAACTGAATTGAGGAGACTGTGAAATCAAGAATTCGTGGATGAGGAGTTGAAGTGGTGGTGAGAGATCGTGGGAGTATTGCCGAATTTGATGGATTGCTATTTCTAGGGCAAATAGTCGAATGAAGAACGTGTGTGTGGGGGGGGGGGGGGGGGGGTAGGAGGTGAACTCTGAAGCGCCCAATTTTCCTGAGGGTAACTTCTTTTCTCTTTCTTATATAAAATCGTTTTTAAAAACAGTACAAACTACCTATTTAATTATTTTTAAATTGAAAATTTTAAAAAGAAACTAATTTGCTCCTACTGAATCTTTAAAAATAATATTCCTATTTAACTGTTTTCAAATTCAAAATTTTGAAGTAGAAACGAATTTTACCTAATTTTAACAACTTTGTCCTAAAATAGCCACATGGCATTTTATATGCTCAACACTTGGCAATTTTTTAGGCAGACTTCTTTCTTTTTAAGTAAATATAGATTAAAATTCGAAAAAAAGTTCAAATTTAACGCTGAAATATTCAATTTTGTCTTACATTTGTCCTTTATTTACCTTTTACATTTGTCCTTCATTTAACACTCCATAGGATGAAATGAATCATGACCAGTGGTGACAAAATAAATAAAAATAATAATTATTCATCTATATTATCTTCTAAAAAATGGCTGGATAGTGAATTTTAAAAAATGGATCAAATATAAATAATATCCATATTATTCACTTAATCAATGGATAATCAATGAGTTTAACTTTTGCATTGCAAAGACTCAAATTGAGAGTTCCTAAAGTTTGGGATTCTCCCAAAAGTGATGATATTCCAGAAGCCGTAAATAATATGAATATTCATATTATCCGCTAGTAACCTATTTTTTAACTATATTAAATATGAATCGAGTCAAATATATCCGATCCGTCCCGCTGTTTGCTACCCCTAATCATGACTTCGAAGATTCATGTGGGACGGCAGCTACCCGGATAGGCCCTTCCTCAAAATTCATTTCACGTTGCTATTAAAAATTGAAGTCACCAATTTTCATGAATTTGGACTTTATGGGATCAATAATTAGTGACCAAATCTTCCATACACGTTTTTCTTCTTAATTATTTGACTTGCACGTTTTAGGTTTGGGTTAATTTAATTACCTAGGAAAAAGGTAAAAAAAAAAAATGCAAAATGGTCTAACTTTGTCCCTGTTAAAAGTTTGAGCCAAATGAATCCACGTCATTAGCAAAACAGCTCATATATGCCCTTATTCTAAGACACAAATTATTTGGTGGGAGTCTGTAAGCATTTAAATTTAATGGAATTTAATCCATAAAATAATTTACACTATATTAAATTCAAGATATTAGTCCAAACAAATATTGTTGCTAGTAAATTGGGCTAGTTATTTAAATCGAATATATATGTGTTGGGCTAGTCTATTTAATTGGACTACAAATTAAAAGATAAACCCATTTTATTAGCCCAAGATCTAAAATGCTATTAGCCCATTTTAAAACCCAAGCTCATGCCACGTGTCCAGTGATGTGGCAATCCAAGTCAAAAGAACGAGCTAATAAAATCATGATACATGTCAAGTGACATGGCAATCCAAGCCAAATAAATGAGCCAATGAAATTATGTCATGTGTCAAGAAAGGGTGGCATACCAAGTCAAATCAAAATAGAGTTGTGCCAAGTATCTAGATGATATTGGTCAGTTCAAACGGACCAATCAAATCGCAGAGCCACACCACTCCCTACAACTATAAATAGAGGTTTTCATAAAGCTAGATGACACCAGAATTAAGAACAAGATGCAAGCAGAGAGCTCGTGGATCAAACACCGCAGATTTCTCTACAAGCTACCAGTTCAAGAACTCAAGCAGTAAAGCTACAAGCTCAAGTTCAAGTTCAAGAACGAAAGCGAATCAAATACCAAGGCATTCAAGATCAAATTACTTGTTCGTGATCAAATACAAATTCAAGTTCAAGAAGGAGATTCAAGACCAAGCTTTACAAGCCCTTGAATCTCAAAGTCAAGCTCATTAAGATACTTTACATTCTTGAAGAATAAGAGGAATACCATAGAGATTGTAACACTTTCATTTATTGAAATCAAATACTACATTTGTTACGCAATTTTCCTGTCTTGATTATTTATTTTTTTCCACGTGAAAATTTGTTGTTACAGATTTTTGGCACGCCCAGTGAAACCATCTCTACCTCTCATCTCTTCAATTACCAAATTTCAAGAATACAGAAATGACTCCTAAGAAGATCAACTTCAGATCCACTACTGCTAAGGCTATAGATTCCAAGTTTTCCTCTGATGTTGAAAATTTGTTGGATGCTGCTATGGAAAGCATAGGACCTGTCACTAGGAACAAAGCAAACTTGCTGGGACAACAAACATTTCAAATGCCATCTGCATCAGTTCCTATCTTTATTTTTGATCCTCAAAGGGGGCAATATCATTTTCAACTGAATTGGAAGAAGGAGCGAATATTGCTGAAAAGACATTGGCTCTACTTACCCCGTCTAGATCTAAAAATCTCATCACACAAGATGATGATGATGTCTTGATCACTGGATCTGCTCTAATTACTCTAAGTGAGTTGATCCACTCAAAGTATGGTGTAAGAGAAAATCCATGTTTTTCTACACCATCCACAGCAGTTATCCAAGCAATGATGACTAACACTTCAACTGTTGAAGAACAACTCCCAAATTTAACAAAGGCAAGAAGGATTAACTAAGCATATGCAAGATCAAAATAATCAAATTGTCAAGCTGGCAGATTGAGTTGAAAGCATGATGGAGGGAGATTCAAGTCACGCACCTGGAAAGCTGCGTATGATGCAAGATAAAGGAGATTCATCTGCAAAGTAGACAACGACTCCTAAAGAACTTCCAATTTCAAATGATAGGGTTATTCCCATTTACCAATTGAAAGACTTCATCATGGGAACCATCAAAGATAAGTACGATGTTGCTACCAAGTCTTCTCTCGCATATGCGAAGCCGTACACTGCGAGAATTAATAGTTTGAAGATGCCTGCAGGCTATCAACCCCCAAAATTTCAACAATGTAATGGTAAAGGAAATCCAAAGCTACACGTTGCACACTTCGTCGAAACTTGTAATGATGCTAGAACCCATGGAGATTATCTTTTCAAGTAGTTTATCCGTTCCTTAAAATGAAATGCTTTTGATTGGTATACCGATATCGAGGCTAGTTTCATCAATAGCTGGGAGCAACTTGAACATGGATTTCTCAGTCGCTTCTATAGCACAAGGCGTATTGTAAGTATGGTTGAAGTCACAAACACGCGTCAATGGAAGGATGAACCAGTTGTTGATTTCATCAATCGATGGAGGAATGCAAGCCACAACTGCAAAGACAGATTTAGTGAAGCTTCTAGAATAGAAATGTGTATCCAAGGAATACATTGGGGACTTCGGTACATCCTACAGGGTATCAAGCCTAAGTCTTTTGAAGAATTGGCTACACGTGCTCATGATATGGAGTTAAGCATGTCTTCAAGTGGAAATCAAGGTCCACCTATTTATGAAGCTCGCAATGAAAAGAAATAAGGAAAGGAGGCAAGTTTGTGCCGAAGTCTGAGAGCAAGGAATCAATGAATGTTAATGCCTCGCCATTAAAGGTCACTACAAAAGTGAGTAAAAAGAAAAGTGTGAAGACAGCATCCTTACAGGATAAAGGTTGCCAAAAGTTAACTCTGAAGGAAATGCAAGTGAAAGAATATCCATTCTTGGATTCTAATGTTCCAACAATTTTTGAAGAACTCATTGAGTTACCTGAAATGAAGCAGCCAGATGAAGCTGGAAGGGCTAATGATCCAAATTATTGCAAGTACCATAGATTGATTGGCCACCCTATTGAAAAGTGCTTATCTTCAAGGAGAGAGTCATGGACTTGGCCGTTGAAGGAAAAATATTGCTTGAGGATGAAAGGAAAGTACGAATCAACTCTCTGTCACTTTTGACTTGATCCCATTGTCCTTTGCAATTTTATTGAAGTACATGAATGTGATGGCATCCAAATTGCATCATCACCAAATATGATTAAATTTGGTGAATTTGAACCTATCGATGTGAGCAAACCATTGCTTCTCCCTATAGTGAATAAACTAATAATGGAGGAAAGATCTCAAGAGGAAAGTGAATCATGTAATGGGCAAACCAATGATGAAGGTTAGATTCTTGTGACTCGGCGGAGACTTTGCAAGACAAATTCACAAAGGGAGTCAAATAAGCAATTGACTAGGGAAAAAATGGTGAAAAGTCTCAAGAAGAAAATGATAAAGACGAATTGGAAGAAAACAAAAATGGAGGTGAATTACTATTAAAGGCGACGTTATCCAGTGACATTGGATGAATTACTCCCTAGCTGGTTACGCCTGCAAGCTTCCTGTGAATATATCAAGGCCTCATGTTGTAAGGTAGATGAACAAGAGACAAAGAAGGAAGATCCATCGTTGCTGCCACCTTCCTTGTCCGAAAAACTCACTGAGAATCTCTCTAAAGAAGTGGACATTCGTGATGCAAAAATCACATTTACTAATGATGATCTTTTGCTTGGTAAAACACACCATAATCGTCCCCTGTTTATATTTGTGTGTGAGCAGAGAATAAGTAGAAGTTTTATTGATGATGGATCTAACGTCAATATCCTCCTAATTCGTACTGTCAAAGAACTTGGCATACTAATGGATGAACTATGTGAAAGTCGTTTGATGATTCAAGGGTTCAATCAAGAGGGGCAAAGAGCTATAGGGGCTATAAAATTAGAAATAAATATGGGAGATATGCGTTCGAGTGCATGGATGCACGTGAATGATGCAAATAACTCATATAATATCTTGTTAGGAAGGGCATGGGTACACGAGAACAAAGTGGTTTCATCCACCTATCATCAATGCTTGAAGTATTGTGAAGCTGGGGTTAAAAAGACGATAGTTGTTGATGATAAGCCCTTTACTGAGGCTGAATCATACTTTGCCGATGCAAAATTCTACTTAAAGAATTATGTCTCAAAGGAGGTTAAGGTTGATGATGTGATGTTGAATAAAACTATTGAAAAGAAGGTTGATGTCACAACTAGCAAGGCAAAGATTACGGTTGAAAAAGATCAAATGCTTTATGATAGGAACAAGATGAATGAGACATCTTCAAGTAAGAAAGTGACTCATGTTTTTCGCTATGTCCCAAAGGCAAGGAAAGTTGATGATCCATCTTCTGAACTACAAGGTAATATATTAGGAGACTTGACCCTTTATATCAAGCGAATTGATGCAATTAAGTCATCTAGAAAGTTTCTTAAAGGGTTTGTCAAATCATCAAACCACGATTCGTTTCTAAATCTAGCACTTCCCGCAAGGCACACAAATAAGGGCTTTGATCCGAATGGCTACAAGTTGTTATCAAAATCTGGATATGATCCCAATCAACCATCCAAGTTGGGAAAGCTCCCACCTGAAACTTCAAACTCTACTCAAAAGATGATAATGGAGAAAGGGTACCCCCTGAAGCAATCACATAAAGATTTGGGTTACAAACAACCCTCGCCAATTCGTATCTCCATAAAAAGGGCAAGTTGTAACTACATTACTGCTAAAGAGGAGCCTACGATACTTAATAAGAAGCCTTCCATGTTTGATCGAGTTGCAAAACCAATGATCTTAGTCTTTGATAGGTTGGGACCACTGAAGAAGGAAAACAAGCGTCATGGAAGTAATAGAAGGATTGGAGCATCTATCTTCGTTAAAAAGGAGATTTTTGCCACAAATTGCCCAAGTCTGATTCCTTCTAGAATGAGGTGAGAGACCAAACTTGTAGTTTCGTGCGGAGAGGTCCTCAAAGAAAAGGCTCATACTATAGTCCACACTAAATAACGGGATGAAGATGAAGAAAGTGTGGGGTCATCAAATCATATCACCATTCATGACGAACAAAATGCTTCATCTTATACGGAAGTCGAGGAAAAGTGCCTTGATATTCATGTATGTGATCACATATCTTTCAATGATGGTGATCCTCAAGAGGATGAAGATGCTAAAGATGCACAACCTGAGCTTGAAGAAGGGGTGAAGACAACCTTTGATGTACTAAAAGAAGTCAATTTCGGAGCTGGTGAAGATCCAAAGCCCACATATGTAAGTGCCTCTCTAGCTGGTGATGAAGAGAGCAAATATGTTGAGCTACTTAAGAATTTCAAAGATGTATTTGCTTGGAGCTACAAAGAATGCTAGGATTAGACCCCAAGGTGGTTGTTCATCATCTTGCTGTCAAACGAGGGGCTCGTCCCGTGAAGCAAGCACAACGTTGCTTCATATCTGAATTGGTTCCCTTGATTGAAACCAAAGTTAACAAGATTATTGAGGTTGGTTTTGTTCGTGAAGTTAAATATCCTACATGGATTTCAAGCATCGTCCCTGTAAGAAAGAAGAATGGCCAGAATTCGTTTGTGTTGACGTTAGGGACATAAATAACGCTTGTCCTAAGGATGAATTTCCTCTTCCTATCCCTGAGCTCATGATTGATGCCACGAATGGATATGAGGCGATGTCTTTCATGGATGGTTCATTTGGATATAATCAAATTCGCATGGCACCAAAGGATGAAGAACTTACTGCCTCCCGCACCCCTAAAGGTATATAGTGATACAAGGTAATGCCTTTTGGTTTGAAGAAGTTGGCGCTACATATCAATGTGCCGTGCAAAATATTTTTGATGACATGCTTCATAGAAATGTGGAGTATTATGTTGATGACTTGGTGGTACAGTCAAGGAAGAAAGATGATCATTTACAAGATTTGAGGATGGTATTTGAACGGCTTCGGAGATACCAACTCAGAATGAATCCGTTGAAGTGCGCCTTTGGAGTTACTTCTGGGAAGTTCCTCGATTTTATTTTTCGACACCGAGGTATCATAATTGATCAAGCAAAGGTGGATGCTATCTTTAAAATTCCCCAGCCTAAGGATATTCATGAATTAAAAAGCTTACAAAGTAAGTTGGCATATCTTAGAATATTTATTTCGAATATGGCTGGAAGATGCCAACCATTTAGCCGCCTCGTAAAGAAAGGGGTTCCTTTTTAATGGTACCAAGCTTGCAGAAATGCTTCTGAAAGCATTAAGTCTTATCTGATGAAACCTCTAGTAGCAACTCCCATACCTAGAAAGCCATTAATATTATACATTTCATCACATGAAAGGTCAGTAGGAGCACTTCTGGCTCAAGAAAACAATGAAGGCAAACAAAATGCACTTTTTTACTTGAGTAGGATGATGATGCCACATGAGCTCAAGTATTCACCTATCCAGAAGTTATGTTTGGCACTTGTCTACTCTATTTAGAAGTTGAAGCATTACTTCCAAGCTCACGTTGTGCAACTCATCTCAAGAGCGAATCTATCAAGTTTGTCATGTCTAAACCTGTCCAAAGGGATCGATTAGCGAGGTAATACCTCCAATTTCAAAAATTTGAAATTATGTATGTTCCTCAAAAAGTGGTGAAAGAACAAGCATTAGTAGACTTCCTAGCAGACCATCCGATTCCCGATGATTGGGAGTTGTCTGATGAATTGCCTAATAAAGATGCAATGGTCATAGAAATTCAATCTCCTTAGAAGATGTATTTCGATGGCGTTGCACATCGTAAAGGAGCTGGCACTGGAATAGTGTTTATCACTTCTCGAGGAAAAATTTTGCTGTATTCTTTCACTTTGACACAACATAGCTCCAATAATGTTACTGAATATCAAGTGCTCACACTTGGGCTTGAAATGGCTGTGGATATGAAACAATTGCAACTACAAGTTTATGGAGACTCCAAGTTAGTGATTAATCAGCTTTTGGGTAGCTATGAGGTCAAGAAGACAGAGTTGGTCCCATATCATTAGTATGCTCAGAGACTGGTAAGTTGGCTTGGAGAGGTAACTATTCAACACGTGCCGAGAAAGGAAAACAAGAGAGCTGATACATTAGCAGCCTTAGCTTCTACATTATCTTTGCCTTATCAAACGCAAGTCGCTGTTTGCCAAAGATGGGTAGTTCCTCCACCAAATGACTACGAAGAAGAACAAAGCAAAGTCGAGTGTCTTGCTGCCATTATTGAGGTTAAAATTGTAGATTGGCGACAACCATTAATCGA
Organism: Nicotiana attenuata; assembly: GCF_001879085.1. NCBI lineage: Eukaryota > Viridiplantae > Streptophyta > Magnoliopsida > Solanales > Solanaceae > Nicotiana > Nicotiana attenuata. Next base: position 36,018 of record NW_017673303.1, read on the forward strand.
TTATCTTTGTTACGGGATATTGCTAGAAAATTCCCGAAGGAAGACAAAAATCCGAAGGATAGCCTCTCGTTTTCTTTATTACAAAGATACACTCTACAAAGAATCATTTGATGTAGTGCTTTTACGTTGTTTGGGGGCCGATGAATCCCATCAAGCCCTGCAAGAAGCATATTTTGGAGTATGTGGAGCGCATCAATCTGGGCCCAAACTTCATTTTCACATAAAAATAATGGGGTATTATTGGCCAACCATGACAAAAAATTATTTAGATTATGCTCGAAGGTGTAAAGATTGCCAATTCCATGCTACCTTCATACGTCAACCACCTAAAGTATTGCACCCAACTATTGCCTCTTGGCCATTTGATGCTTGGAGTTTAGATGTTATTGGCCCATTGCCAAAGTCTTCTGGTGGACATTTATACATTTTGGCTGCAACTGATTACTTCTCAAAGTGGGTGAAGTTGTTTCTCTTAAGCAAGTAAAGAAGGAAAATGGCTAACTTCATCCGAGTCAATATTATCTATCATTTTGGCATTCCTCGATATATATTGACGGACAATGTTAAGCCATTTGATAACAAACTGAAGAATAAAATATGTGATTTTTTTGGCTTCAAGCAGCGTATTTGATGTTCTAAACGTCAATACCACACAAGAGGGGGGGGTTGATTTGTGTGGTATCCAATTTTCGCTCTAGAAGAACCTGGTTCTTCTAGGTGTACTTACTACTACTGTTTGCGGAATTAAGAGTACATAAAATAAAGAACACAGAGATTTTTACGTGGAAAACACCTGGCTCAAAAGGTGAAAAAACCACGACCTACTACTCAGTAGGATTTTCCCAAACTTCCACTAAAATCACTGAGCCAAAACAGCATTTACAAAACTCTTGTAAACCTAAGGATTAAACTCTAATCCCAGTGTGGCACACAGCCTCAACTGTTGCGACACCTTCAAGTTAGGTATAACTTGAATACTCAAAGTACCTATTACAATTGCTTCTACAAAAGCTGGAAAGGTACAACTTTAAACCACCTACTACAATTGAACTAGAATAAGAATAAACACAATGGAATTGGTTCTTCTATCTTGTCCAAGTAGCTTCAGGAATGCACACTTGAATCTCACATAAATTGCTTGCAAAATTGCCTCGCTCTTTTGCTCTCAATTTAGTTTCACTTCTGCGTTTGTGCAATCCCTGTAAAAGAGAACAATTACTGTTATTTAATGAGTTAGTAATCAGAGTTTGATTGAGACTCAATTGCTGATCTTCCATCGAAGTTGAGTCCTTGAACAATACAAACTCCAACCCGATCCTTTATCCGGATTGTGTCCTCTTCCCATAAGGATACTTTCTTTCCTCATCCAATATGCAACCTTTTCGATCAGTTCAGGAGATATTGCTGTTTTATCCTTGAGACTTATCTCCTTCACGTGTATCTCACATGTATAGGTTGATAAACACTGTGTCTTATATGATGGACTTGGTCCATGACTGAGTTCATTTGTCATTCTTCAAAACTTCACCTGAACTTGGGCCAACAAGGGGATTTTTGAATACCTTCTAAACTAGTAAGGATTTCATACTTTTTTTTAAAAATATTACCAAAGGTATCTTTGTTCCAGGCAGTGACCTTGTTAGTGAAGTTTTCAATAGCTGCCGATATACTAAGGTGATTAGTCCAGCAGTCTTTTACCAACCCCTTAAAGGTGGGATGGGATAACCACATGGTTTCTAGTCTAAATATATTATTGCTACGACTGGGTATTTTAATAAGTTCAAGGTGTATGGGACAATGATCAGAATGGGTTCTTATTAGATGCTTTACACACGCTTCTGGGAATATACTGATCCACTCTCCGTTGGCTACGAATCTGTCTAGTCTCTCCATAATGAATGCGTTTTTATTTTTTTTCCTTTTATTCGTCCAAGTGAACTTTGGACCTTTAAACCCTAGGTCTAACAGTTTACAAAAATTAAGGCAATTAATAAACTTAGATATTCTACTGTTATTAACGGGAAGGCCCCCAAATTTCTCGCTAGACCTAGTGACCTCATTAAAGTCCCCCAACACTAGCCAGGGTCCTTTATAGTTGTTGGCAACGGTTTTTAGGTTATTCTAAAGGGTTATTCTTTCCTCTAGCAAGCTACTAGCATAAATAATTGAACATAGCCATGTTTTAGGAAGAATTTTAACCTTAACCATAGCATGGATTTCTTGGTCTATCCCCCCAATTTGATCCATATTGACTTCGTCGCTGTTCCACATTAGTGTCATTCCTCCCGAGTTTCCTTGTGCCGCAACCTGTGCTAGACCTGAAAACCCAAAGTCTTCCATTATGACATGATGATCAGTTAACCTTGTTTCTAAAAGTGCAACCACACTAGGTTTGTGATAATCAAGCATTGATCTAAATGCTCTCCCAAAATCAGCATTCCCCGCTCCACGGCAGTTCCAAGATATAAAACTCATACTAATGTTTCTATTGTTTGAACTCATCTCCCGGTTGGAAGGGAGTTCCCCCTGCTCGATGTTCCTTCTTGGTTCATCCAAAAGTTGGAAAACATTGTCGGAACCAACACCATCGCATATTGATATATCCCTGGAGCCCTCAATTTCTTTATAGTTATTGAGTATTTTCTCAAATCCAGCGGGCAGCTTAAGATGAACCTTATTTCTTTTCTTGCTTTGAACACTAGGGTTTTTGGTGACCTTAGTACTCCGTGTTCTACCACCCTTTCCATTGGAGATTCTTCCTCCTCTTCTCTCTGTACGTGGGGTGGGTTGTTCAGGTGCATGGGTGGGGGTGAGTTGCTGGAGTGCTGTTGTGGGGAGTCTGGGTGCCTAGAGTGGGTGGTATCAATGGTGGTTGGCTCGACATTGTGCCATGCATGTTCTGGAAGGTGGGTGCTGGATTTGGGGGAGGTTGGACATTTGGGAAGAGAGGTGAGCTTGAGTTGAGAAGGTTGAAAGGCTGGAGTGGAGTCCATGGCTGCTGGTTCTACCATGCAAGCTGGTGCCATGGTGATGGAAGCCCTTGGTGTAGGGTTATGGCATGGGCTATCCAAGGGTTGTTCACTATGTTTCCCATGGATATTCTCAGTCCTTCCACTATTATTTGAGCCAAGTAGCCTGGGTCCTCTATCTGGATGATTATGTCCTCCCCATTGATCTGTAAGCTCAAGCTCAAGCTATGACCCATTAGGCCCTGCTCCAGCCAGCTTTGGGGAACATGGTTTGGGTGTAGTGGTAAGGTTATGAATAGAGTCGGTACTTGGGGTGGGTGTGGTGTTGTTTGTGGCGGATTGAACACATGGTTGTTCCTTTGGTGTTGATCTCTTACCCAAACATTCCTCCTTGTCCTTACATTCCTCCTGTGGTAGTTGCTTGGGAGTCTCGGCATTTTTGGTGAAGTGGTTATTAGAATCAGGAATTATGATAGGGTTTTTTGTATTGGTTGAGGGGGGTCTTGAGTGGCATATAAAGAGTTAATGGGATTTATTGAAATAACCCCTGGAGTTTTTAAGGGGTTTAGGTCATTAATGCTCTCAGAAAGAACCATGTCAATTGAATTGTTGAGGTTAGTATCTAGGGACATGGGGGAGAGTGATTGATGTGAAGTTGATGAAGTTGCTATGGAGGAGAAACAATTGTTTAGGACAATGCATCCATTTTTTTGTGTTGTACTAGGGCTGTTTGATCCTAGCTGTTGACTTGTAGTGTGTAGGTTTGTGGACAAGACTTCATAGTCCATAGAAATGGGACAATGGGTAGGAGTCAGTATCGTGATTTCCATGTTATAGGTCTTAGGTTCTTTATTTATGTTAGGTTTGTTGCTGGATAGAGTAGCAGGATTAGATTGGGGTGCTTTTGTAGGGCATGGGTCTTTGTCCGTTGGTTTATCCAAGTATTGGGCTTGGTCTTTATCCTTTGTAGGGGGTTCATGACTAGAGGTTTTGACGAGGTGACAGCCTTGTACTGTCCTAGGGTCTTTGGGGACGAGGGGACCTTGCCAATAGAGTGCAGCGAGTTATCTGTGGAGGGAGTGGTCTTTTGGCCATTAGGTATTTTCCCTGTGCCATGCTCAGTGCAAATTTTTTCCTGGGTTTCTTTCAAACCTTGCTGATTGTGCTTCTCGATTGTGGGGTGCTGGGGTTCGTTAGGCTTCCAGGAGCTAGGTTTCTCCAAATCTTGCCTTGTTTTCCTTTTTTGATGAGAGACTATGGTCCAGTTCTCAACCTTCATTGTGATGGAATCAATATCCTGCGTGGTTCTCTTGTTATTGCAGGGCGTAGTTTTTTCATTTTGCGGATCTATTTTCTTGTTTGGACAGGATATTAGATTGTGTCCTAGGCGTCCACAGTTAGTGCATAAGACATTGAAACCTTCGTATGCTATCTTTTGGTAGTGTTTTCCTAGGATAATGTGGGTCTTTAGTGGTTTCTCGATTGGTACTAGGATGCATAGTCGAGCGTATTTCCCTCTAAGTGCTGATAGGTACAGGCATCTATGCGTATGAGTTCTCCTAGTTTATTCCCTATTTTTTGTAGGATTTCATAGTCGTAGAACTCCGTAGGAAGCTCAGGTAGTCTAGCCGAAATGGCCGAGTAGGTTAGTGAGGCTTCCGATGCCACAAATCTAGGTTTCCATTTCCTAACGGTGAGGAATTGGTTTCCTATGAACCAAGGACCCTCGTGAGAGCTTTATTATAGTTGTCTTGTTTGTTAAATTTTATAAGGTAGTAGTCATAACCCAGGTCGATAAGTGAGATAGTTTCGTTTGGCTTCCATATAGCTTGGAGTTTTCTTTGGAGGAATTGGTAGCCAACTCTTTTCCCAAAGACTTTGACTATGAGGGTTGTTTCCCAGTTCTTGTACAGTCGTTCTTTATCCTCAGAGGTTATGGGGATGAAGACATCAGCCTCTTCTTCGAGGAAGGGGTTTTCTGTTTCATCCGTGGTTAGAAGGTTGTCGTTTATGTCGTTTTGGACGCATATGTTGTTTGAGAGGTTATTAGTAAGAAGGCTGTTGTTTAGGATGTTTAGGAATGAGGGTTTTTCTTTTTTGTACTGCCTAGGTTCTAATGGTTGTGAAATATCCATGTTTGTGTTAGCATGGTGGTCTGCATTAGCTGGGGGAGGAGTATTACTGCTTGGAGTAACAGCTGAAGTCTCCATGCTTTTTAGGGTGTTCATGGTGGACGAGGAGGCATGGGAAGTATTATGGGGCATGCTTTAGGGTTTGGGGAAGAAGGAGATGGATCTTGTTTTAGAGAGAGGCTAGAGGTTTCTCACTCTAACCCATTGTGTTAAATTCATTATTAAGAGTACACGCTGCACAAACTATTTTAGGATTTGCTTGGCAGGTTTGTTTAAGTCAAGTGTTTATCACGTTCCACCCTAGATTGGGTATGTACACCTATTTACAAATAACATATGATTAGTGATATCATATAAAAATAACCTTTAATGACTGATGAATATCCCATCATGATTGCTGCCTGATAATAGGCTACATAGACGATATTTACACCCTAATTCTACCATGCTTTATCGTTGTTTTATAAGCTAAATGATAACAAAATGCTCTAATCGGTGTTCTTTTGCTTTGCAGGGACTAATCCAAGTTAGGAGGAATTATGGAGTGTTTTAGAGTCAATAATGTGAAGAAAGCATCCAAGCAAGAAGCACCCGAGCGGAAAGAAGCAAAACGGGGCTGGAATTGAATCTACCGCGACCGCGGTGGACCGCGGTGGGACCGCGGCAGGCCACAAAACGAAAGAAGAATGTTATGCTTTCACCCCGGTCGCGCCGCGGTCGTGCCGCGGCCGCGGTGAACTATGCAATTGCCCAGACTTTTGGGACCAAAGTGTAACTCGGGGAAAACTTGTTCCAAACCCTTATAAACTCAAGAAGCTCGCCCAAGAAAGTTTTAAGCTTGTTTTTAGACTACTTTGGAGGCAAGAACAAGTTTGAGAAGATCAACCAAACATTAGAGTTTTTCTATCTCCTTTTATTTCTTGCAATTACACATTATGAACAACTTTGTAGTTTTATTGTGTTTTGTTATGAGTAGCTAAAAAATTGATCTAGGGTTGATGGAACCAATTGTTGGATGAAGTTTTGATTCAACTTTGTTATAATCGAGCCGGGTATTATATGATTGTTCAACTACGTTTCGTATGGTGATTAATTGAATGGGCCCTTGATTAATCGTGTCTAATTGCCTTATATTGCTTGAGAAAGAATATTAGGTTAGACTGATGTTGAACAACACCACTTTTGGGTAATTGAAGAGATTCATTACTAGAACTTAAAAGTGGAGTTAGAGATAATGAAACTTTGGTGGGATAATTCGTAGCTGCACATATTTCAGCTAGAGTAGTTCGAGAGAATGCTCTAGTAAATTATCGTAGTTGATCGAGAGATAATTACGATAACCCATAGCTCATAGTCCTCATAGGGTATTATGGCGAGATTATAGCAAAAAGAGTTAAGACCTAAGCTAGCAATTGGGAAAATCAATGCCCTAGACCTTTTTACCATTGAATTATCTTTGAATTAGCATATTGTTATTTTTAATATCATCTGAAGTAGTTAAACAAAAACCCAACCTTTATTGATAAAAATCTTGCATTTGGAATTTGTTTGAGTTGATAATAGCATTGCCAAGAGTTGTAATAGATAGGTTAGTTCCCTGAGGATTCGATTCCGGACTTAAAACCGGATTATATTTGCAATGACTGCTTTGTCTTTTAGAAGACATAGTTGGGCGTGATCACTGCCACTACTCTGCATTCAAACTTATTATGCTTGTTCATCCTCTTGGCATAACATAAATATCCAATTGTACTTGGGTGTTATAAGTTGTACTTATGCTTATGGAACACTTCATAAGGACTCTCCTCCTCAAAATTTCTAGAGTATAATCCCTTGAAACCTAAGTGCTCTAGCAGTCTCTTTCAAGTGCTTATACTTTTTTTCAGCCACTTTATTCTGTTGAAGTGTTTATACATAAGTTCTTGGTGTACAATCCTAGATTGTTGAAAAAGATTACTGCATTCTGTATTGAGAAAATCTCTCCCATTATCAGACCTAATGACCTTGATAGTACAATTAAATTGATTTTGCACTAATTTAATGCAATTTCTTACCACGAAATAATTTATTGCCATCAAAAGTTTATACGTCGTAAGGGCCCCACACATCAATGTGTAACCAAATGAAAGCACATGTAGCTTACTATTTCTGTTAGGAAAAGATAATCTAGTATGCCTTACTAAAGGATATACATTTATAATTTCAAATGCATCTCAACAGTCATTCTTTGTCAAGTAGAAAATCAACTTCAGTGTTTATATTGGTGCATGTCCCATCATGTTATATCATAGCCTAATGTCCATTTCTTTTTCCTTGCATCTAAACTTGTCACTATAGCTTTACTAGCTTTAGTTGGTATTTGAGAGATCGACCAAGAAAAAACTACTGCCTTATCCATAAATCTATCATGACCCGAATCCCACCATAGGGGTCTTGATGACACCTAGTCTCTAAAACTAGGTAAGCCGATCACTTAACAACATTTAAATCAGCAAAACCTAATATAATATGGCATAATTTAATATGAAAGAAGAAATAGAGTTAACATCAGCCAAAATGGAAATACTCAAACATCTTCCTAGAACTAGGTAGTATAGAGTCATGAGCTATAACTGAATATATACGGAGTATTCAAAATACAATATTGTTCGAATTTAAAATCAATAGTATCAATATATAGGATGAGACTCCAAGGGGCTGCGGCATCATGCAACTCTACCTTGAATCCTCACGAATGATGCATGCTCTCACTCTCCAGATCCGCTGCCTCCAAGACCTGGATCTGCACAAAAAAAATTGCTGAAGTAGTGACAAGGTTCAAGTCATAGGATACTTACTAGTAAAATAACCTGTGCAATATATCAAAGACTGACAACAGAACAGAAAACAATAACAACAATCTCTTTAGAACATGTGATAACAATTCAATGCAAGTAAAGGTTCAGTTTTAACAAGAAGTCATCAGATAGAAATACAATATATGGCACCTCGTTCCCACATTTTCGGTCACAATAACAATATCCACCCTTATCACTCTGCTCTGACATAATAACAATATACTACCGTATCGGTCCGCCCTAACACAATAATAATATCTCATCATGTCGCGCCACCCTGACACAATAACAATACCCCAACGTATTGCTCCGCCATGACATAATAACAATACCGTACTGTATCGCTCCGCCATGACACAATATCAATCACAATCGCATGGAAAAAATCTCGGGGAACACCCAACAATTCGCCAATATATCCACATGTGCCACAATAATCACAAAACAATAATGCCAAAACTGCATCAAGGATATAAGTTCATAATTTGTCGAAAGGTGCACAAAGACATGAAAATAGTAAAATACGAATGATGTTTAACATATAAAGTATTATTATGGGTAAAACAATTATAGTGGTCATGTTCACGTATTCACAAAGTGATTAAGTATGTTTTGTATAAAATACATCCTCAATTAAGACACATTAATAGCCTAAGGTCTAATCCGGTCATAAGTCACACATAGCACCTGTGTACACGTTCGTTACCTCATGTACACGTTGCTTTTCACATAACACGAATAAATAATTAAAGTTAAATCCTAAGGTGTATCCCTCATAAAAGGCTAGACAAGATACATACCTCAAACAACCTAAATCAATACTCTAAAAAGCCCTTGCCTCTCAAATCGGCCTCCAAATGAGTCAAATCTAGCAAAAAATAACTCAACATTATCAAACACGACTAAAGAAGTTGATTTCAATTAATAAAGCTCCGATCTTTATCAAATATCAAAATGTCAACCAAAAAGTCAACCCGTATCCATTTCCCGGAACCCAAAAAAAGTCACTAATCCCGATCATCCATCCGAATACGAGTCCAAATATACAAGTCTCATCCAAATCCAACTCCGAATCGGGGTTCAAATCTCTATTTTTTGTTTTAGAAAAGTTTTGCCAAAATACACAATTTTCTCACTTAGATTCACCAATCAAAAGCCAAATCAAGGATAGAATCATGAACAACAATCAAATCCGAGTCAAATATAACTATCCCAATCCAAATGGTGAAAATCGCCTAAATAACCGCTCCAATTCGAGCTCCCAATATCAAAATATGATAAAATGAACAAAGTTCTCGATTTAATACGTTCTTCCCAGAACTTTTGCTTTTGCAACCAAAATTGCCGCTTCTGTAACGTCTCTTTTGCGACAAAAGCTCTTCTGCGAGTTCCACTTATTGTCGACCATGCATTTCTATGGACAACCTTTCGCTTCTGCAGTCATGGAAATGCACATGCGCTATCGCATTCGCGCAAAGTCCTTCACACTTGTGAACAAAGCTGCCTACCCTATAACTCCGCATTTGCAACCAACTGTCCGCATCTGTGGACCAAACATCGTAAGTGCAAAAACATTAGAACTGGAATGCCAAACAAGATCAAAATTATCCGACACTCAACCGAAACTTACCCGAGGCCACCGAGACCCCATCCAATCATATCAACCATTCCCAAAACTTGACAAGGACTTACTCGAGGACCCAAATCGCACAAAATAACATCAAAACTATGAACCGCACCTCAATTCAAGCCTAATGAACTAGTCAACTTCAAACTTCCAAAACTCATGACGAACCACATCCACCACCTCGAAATGACCTCAAATTTTGCACACAAGCTACAATTGACATAACGAACTTATTCTAACTTCCAGAACAATAATTCGAACCCGATAGCACCTTAACTTTCGGTAAAGCCTATGAACTTCTAAACCTTCAATTCCTAACTTTCGCCAATTAGAGCCAAATCAACCTCAAACACCAAATCCAAATCCGAGCATACGCCTAAGTCAAAAATCACCATACGAACCTATTGGAATCATCAAAACACGATTCCGGGGTCGTTTACACAAAACCCAAATCTCGATCAATTCTTATAACTTCAGCTTCCAAAAGTGGAACTAAGTGTTCTATTTCATTCCAAAACCTTCTGGAATCTAAGACAACCCTCCCCGCAAGTCACATAACAATAAATACACATACAGGGAGCATTACATAGGAAAAATAGAGCTCAAATGCGCAAAACAACCAGCCTTGTCGTTACATTCGCCCCTCTTAAACAAACATTCGTCTTTGAATAGGTCTAGAATCATACCCGGGATATCAAAAAGATGAGGCTTTCTGCTCCGCATATCATGCTCGATCTTCCAAGATGCCTCCCCAACCGATTGACCTCTCTAATGAACCTTCACTAATGCAATATCCTTCGACCTCAGCTTTCGAATATGCCTATCCAAAGTAGCCACTAGCACTTCATCATAAGTCAAATCCTTGTCCAACTGCACCGAGCCGAAATCCAACACTTGTGACGGAACCTCATAGTACTACTGAAGCATGAAATATGAAACAACGGATGGACCTCTAATAAGTTGGGTGGAAAAGTAAATTTGTAAGCCACCTCACCAACTCTCTCCAAGACCTCGAAAGGACCAACATACCGAGGCTCAACTTGCCCTTCTTCTCGAACCTCATCACATCCGTCATGGGTGAAACTCTGAGTAAGACCCTCTCGCCCACCATGAATTCCACATCAGGAGCCTTCCTATCAGCATAACGCATTTTCCTAGACTGCGCTGTACGAATCCGTTCTTGAATCAATTTCACCTTCTCTGAAGCATCACGAACCAAATTAGTGCTCAACAGCCTTGCCTCCCCATGCTCAAACCAGCTAACCGGAGAATGACATCGCCTCCCATATAAGGCCGCATACGAAGCAATCTGGATATTTGACTGGTAGTTATTGCTATAGGCAAACTCTGCTAATGACAAAAACTGATCCCACTAGCCTCCGAAATCAATGACACGTGCTCTCAAGATGTCCTCTAAGATCTAAATGGTACACTGGAATTGTCTGTCTATCTAGGGATGATATGTTATACTCAGCTCAACCTGTGTGCCCAACTCATGCTGCACCGCTCTCCAAAAATGCGAATGTAAAATGAGTGCCTCGATCCAAGATAATAAACACAGGCACACCATGCAAGCGAACAATATCTCTAAGATAAATCCAAGCCAACTGCTCCGAGGTGTAGGAAGTCATGACTGGAATAAAATGTGCAGACTTGATCAGTTTGTCCACAATAACCCAAACAACATCAAATCTCCTTAATGTCCATGGCAGCCTAACCACAAAATCCATAGTGATACGCTCCCACTTTCATCCTGGTATATCTAGCCTCGAAAGTAAACCACCAGGTCTCTGATGCTCATACTTAACCTGTCGACAGTTCAAACACCATGCAACATGCTCAACAATATCTTTCTTCATCCTTCTCCACCAGTAATGCTGCTTCAAATCGTGGTATATCTTTATATCACCTAGGTGAATGGAATACCATCAACGATGAGCCTACTCAAGAATCAACTCTCTCAAGCCATCCACATTAAGAACATAGATCTAACCCTAAAGCCTCAATAACCCATCATCACTAATAGTCACCTCTTTAGCATCACGTGTTGTACAGTGTCCCTAAGGACAAGAAAATGGGGATCATCATGACGCACCTATGTGATCAAACAAAGACGACTGAGATACAACACAAGCAAGAACCCTTCTAGGCTTCGAAACATCCAGCCTCACGAACATGTTGGCCACCACATTGGCCTTCCCCGGATGATAAAGAATGGTGATATCATAGTTCTTCAATAGCTCCAACTACCTTTGTTGCCTCAAGTTCAAATCCTTTTGCTTGAATAGATGTTGAAGACTCTGGTGATCCATATACACTTCACAAGACATGCCATATAAGTAGTGCCTCCAAATCTTGGGTGCGTGTACAATAGCTACTAACTCTAAATTATGTGCTGGGTTGTTCTTCTCATGGGGCTTCAACTGGAGAGACGCCTAGGCAGTCACCCTACCATCCTGCATCAACCCACACCCAAGACCAACCCGTAAAGCATCATAATACACTATATATGAACCCAATCCCGAAGACAAAACCAGAACTAGAGTTGTAGTCAAGGCAGTCTCCCACTCGTCAGACCACCTAAATGGGGCATCTTTATGAGTCAACTTAGTCAATGGCACTGCGATAAATCAAAACCCCTCCATAAAGCAGCGATAATACCAAGCCAACCCTAAGAAACTCCAGATCTTTGTAGCGATAGAAGGTTTGGGCCAACTCTAAACTACCTCAATCTTCTTCGGATCCACCTTAATCCCCTCACTACACACCACATGACCCAAGAATTCCACCGAGTCTAACAAGAACTTGCACTTGGAGAACTTAGCATATAGCGATCTTCTCCCTCAAAGTCTGGTGCACAATCCTCAAGTGTTGCTCACGCTCCTCCCTACTACGGGAATACACCAATATATCAGTAATGAACATAATGACGAAGGAATCCAGATAAGGCTGAAATATGTTGTTCATCAAATGCATGAAAGCTGCTGGGATATTGGTCAGCCCAAATGACATCACCAAGAAATCATAATACCCATAACGGGTTCTGAAGGTCATCTTAGGAATGCCCGAAGCCTTGATCTTCAACTGATGGTACCCCAATCTCAAGTCAATGTTAAAGAATACCCTATCACCCAGAAGCTGATCAAATAAATCATCAATAAGCGGCGGTGGATACTTGTTCTTGATAGTAATTTTGTTCAATTGCCGGTAGTCATCCTCATAGAACTATCTTTCTTCTTCACAAATAAAATCGGAGCATCCCAAGGTGACACGCTTGGCCTGATGAAACCTTTATCTAATAATTCCTTCAACTATTTATTTAATTACTTCATCTCTGTTGGATCCATGTAGTACGGTGTAATAGATATGGGTTGCGTGTCCGGTGTCAAGTCAATACCAAAATTGATATCCCTGTTGGGTGGCATGTCCGGTAAGTCTGCAAGGAACACATCTAAAAACTCCATCACCACGGGGACTGAATCAACCATGGGAGTATCAACACTCACATCCTTAACAAAGGCTAAATACGCCATCCGTTAAGCCTTTAGAAAAGACACCACCCTACTAGGAACTTGACCCAATAAACATCTCCATTCCAACCTCGGCAACCCCGGCATAGCCAATATCACAGTCTTAGCGTGACAATCAAGAATAGAGTGATATAAAGATAACCAATCCATGCTCAAATCACACCAAAATCCACTATATTAAGCAACGGAAGATCAACTCTAGTCTCATAGCCCCAATAGTGACCAAACAAGAACGGTAGAGCTATCCAGCATAATAGAATCCCTAATGGATGTAGGCACATAGACATGAGTATCTAGAGAATCATGAGACATATCTAAATATGAAGCAAAAGGATGACACATACGAATAAGAAGAACATAGATTAAATAAAACCGATGCATCTCTGTGACAGATTGGAACAATACATGTAATGAGTGGATCTGATGCAACTGTCGCAGTCCTACCATGAAAAGCATAACAACGAGCCTGGCATCCCCCTTTAGGACTACCTCTATCCGCATGTACTCCACATCTAGCTGGTTGTGCAGGTAGAGTAGCAACTGGAGCGAAAACCATAGCCTGAGTACCCTGTTGAGGTCCACCCATCCGAAGTCTGGGACAATATCTCACATTGTGCCTAGTATTACAACACTCAAAACAACCTCTCTACGGGCGTGGATGCTAGTAGTGAGTCCACCCTGATCGACTGGAATGACTGATATAGGAACCCTGTGCAGAAGGTGCACTAAAATATGGCTGACTGGTACGAGTTCTCTAGGTCTATGGCTAGCTGGAGAACTACAGGTAACCTGAAGTGCGGACTGAACTGGTGGACTGACAAAGCCTCTACCATGACGGGTCTAAGCCAAAGAGTAGAAACCGCTGAATTCTCCAAAACCACGAGGCATCTTAGCCTCCCTATCCTCCCTCTCTTGACGGTGGATATGCTCTAACCTCCTCGCAATCTCCACAACTTGATGAAATATAGTCTCAGTCTCCAACTCCCGTACGTGTCATCCAAAATCTGAGGTTATAGGCAATTCCTCAATAAATCTACGGACTCTCTCTCTCTCTCTCTCTCTCTCTCTCTCTCTATATATATATATATATATATATATATATATATATATATATATATATATTGAAAACCAAGGAATCTACATGACGAGGGCATACTCGGACACGGTCATACTCCCCTGAGGCAACTGCTCAAACTCGTTGCGCAGCTTGTCCATGCGGGTCCGTGGAATAAACTCTCTCAAAAAAAATCGGAGAACTAAGCCATGTAAGTGGGGTTGCGCCCGCTAACCTACTCGCCTCATAAGTCTGCACCGTCTGTATGCCTGTTGGCCTACTTGCCCATACAAGCTTGAGTTTAAAATTTCTCGTGTAACACAACAAAGACCGTAGAGGTGAGAAGATAGATTTTCGTTATGATTTTTAGATGATTCAAGAGATATTCTTTTAATTTTATATTGTAAATACGTTGTCTTTTCATATGTAAGTTGATCCTGCATTGCTTCCACTTTGTAAATATTTTCCATCATTTACGAAATTAGTTATTCTGAATCCAAACCTAAACATATATTCAAAACATAAAACCTAAATATAAATAAATCTTTCTAATCCAATCACCAAACTTCGTTTTGCTTCTCTCACTCTCTCAGCCTTGGCCATATTATTCAGAATTCAAGCGACTCGTTTCTTACACCTACAAAGTACATGACTTAATTCTCCTTTTAAAGAATTTTCACAACATGAATGTAGTACATGTATATTCTATTTGAACCATATGACCGTAAAAAGTTACAAAATTCACCTATAGTTGTGATCGTGAGTTATACTCCTTCGACATAGGTCCCTTTAAGGGGTCGTTTGGTAGGGTGTTTAAGAATAGTGCGGAACAAGGTGTACTAGTAATGCATGAATTAGTAATGCATGGGTTAGTAATGCAAGCATTAGTTATGCAGATATTATTTCTTATCTACTGTTTGGTGTGGTGTATTAAAATTATAATGCATTGCCTAATTTTTAAGAAAAATAGTTGTTTACAAAAATGCCCTCCATATTCTCTAGCTTTAAGGGACTTTAAGGACAATTTATCTTTAACCATACTAATGCATGCATTAATAGCCTTGGTATTACTAATGTCATAGTTTTCTATGCATTACTTATACATAGGATAATACCAAGTATGATGTATAACTAATACTTGTATTAGTTATACACAGATTGAAAAAATATATCAAATAAGGTTTTAGTAATGTATAGAGCTAATGCTTGCATTATTTTTTCTAATACATCCTACTAAACGACCCTTAAGTGTCTTTTCCATCTTTAATCAGTACTTTTAAAGGCAGGAACATATTTTTTACTACCAAAAGGAAAAAGATTAAGGGATTTTTTATTTTATTTTTAAGTTCTGACTTTTACAAGTACTACAGTAGCAGCCTTTAACAAGAAAATAAACATTTCTTTAAAAACGTGCGGCAAAGAGTAAGAGTGAAATGATTATCTCAAATTCTCAATTATGTCAACCTTTTTCATTTCACGTGTGCGTGTGTGTGCAGGCTAGAAATGATTATAGCAAACTGGTTCCATGCTTAGCATGTCGGAGTATGTTAGCTGAACCTCAAATAAGAATACTAAATTAATCAAACTACACTCGAAACATTTATAAATGATAAGAGTATATTCAAATGTATAATAGATAGTGTAACAAGATGAAGATAAACCAATTTTAACTTAAATATAATATTTGTTGAAATTTTAGTAAGTTTTTATCATGGGCGGATTTAGGGTAGAAGGGTCCCCGAAAAATTATACTGTATATATAAGGCAAAATCTATTTTTTATCTCTATATATAATGTTTTGAATCCCCTTGACATAAAAGCATAGTTTAGTGGTCAAGGAGTTCAAGACCTTTGTGAGGTCATTGGTTCAATTCCCATTAGCTACAATCTCATTTATTTTGTTAATTTTTTTCTTTTTTGAACTCTCTTGGCGAAAATCCTCCCTCCACCACTGATTCTTACATATATTTATAATCCGTAGAGAAAGATTTGGATTCATATGAAGGTAAATTATATTTCCTGCTTAATTCCCTTCCTCTAGAGTTGTTTCGTGCACCCATGGAGGGGCGCGTAGATGACATGTTTTTATTTGAACATGTAGAATATAACAGTACAAGGAAGAAGACTAGTCAGTAGTATTATTCAGTTTTATGAATTAAATAAATAGAAATATATATAAAGATACAAAAATGGAGCTTTTAAGGGAGGCAAAGGCTGGCAAAAGGTCTACATCTTTACTCTCTCAATATATGTTGGTAATTATGGCCTTTCTGGTGGTTTGGTACAAATATTTGGAATTTCTGTTGGAGGCATTTGATTCAGTTATAAAATTTCTCACTCACCTTCAATTTTCTTACTATTTTTTACCTGCTTTGAAAATGAGACAGACACAAAGCCAATAGCTATGATCCTAATTAATTAAAATGTCTAAAGCTTGCATCATTTATTTCTCTGACTATATTCAACTACAACACCTACTAATCTATCAACCACTTGGCTCTAAAATGATTCTTACCATGTGGTCCAACTTGGTAATATTAATTTGTTAAAAGAAAATTCTTTCGTTATGAATTTTCAACATCTTAGTGTTTATCCGTAAAACGGTACAGTTGAATTTATACATGGTTTTTAGATAAGTCAATTAATTTGATCCTGAAATAATAAAATAATCGAAGAATTATGCAATACTTAGCCTTAAAATATAGACGAAACAGCAAAAATAATAATTCTAGGAACAAGGTTTCCGAGCGTAGAGTAGTGAAATCGAAAAGCGAGAAAGTAAGATTATATTAAGCTTTGTATAGAATGTAGTATAAGCTTTAATAGCTGAGCTCATTATTTATAGCTACGTCTAGGGAAGGAGGTCTTAGGATCATGCCCCTCTTTAATGTCAATTATGAGGGCCATTGATGAAGATGTAACTGTGAGCATAAATGCCCAAATTTCTTGTAACGGGCAACCGCTCTTAATGCAGCAGAATATTCTTTAAATGCTACCGGGCGCAGAGCATTTAACACCCCATTTATGATTTTATTCCTTCAGGTGACAAGGGGAACAGCTGTGTTCGGTCTCTGGCCATCCCCGTTTTATGTGCCATATGTCCCTTTTTGGAGGGCCACGTGGCATAGCGTATTTCACCCTATACAGATAGTTCCCCTGCTTTCCGGTAACATAATATTGTGTTACCGGGAAGCTGGTAGAAATATTCTTTTGGCGGGAATTACTATAATCTCTTCTGAAGGTTTCTGACGGTTGATTAGACGCACGTCTCTCCGCCTTTAATGCCCCGAACACGTGTCATCTCATGATTTAGCATAGTTTTTGCCGATTATCGAAGTGATCATGGCCACGAATTTAGCCGCCAAAACTTTTGCTTATACGCATAAGCTTTCTCTCTTATACTTCATAAATTTCCAAGCTTCCCTTACCTGACTTGCATCTTTGTTTTCCATCTTTTTCTAACTTTTTTCAAATAAAAAATCTTCTTCTTCTTCTTCCATATAATGACTTCTTCCTCAAAGCATACTATTTCTTCGAAGAACAAGTAAAAGGCCGAGGATTTTGTTCCTCCAACAGTAGGCACCATCATCCCTAGAAGTCTTATTACCACAAAAGACTTCGAAGAAAAATTCCCTACTTCTAACTCTCGTACATAGACCGTCAGTAGGTACCCTTCTTCCATCTGTCCTTCCAGCGTTCCTGTTATGAAGGAAGACTGCCGCTGCCATGATTTGGATATTACCGCTCCTGATCTATCGGAGCGAGTGACCCTATCCAAAGAGGGTTTTACATGTATCCCTTTACTTTGGGTGCATTTTCTTTGAGCGAAGAGTTTGATTTTGTGATTGCGGAATTTTTCCTCTGTTACCAAGTGTGTTTGGCGTAAGTCCTTCTGTATGGAGGACGGTTGCTTGCCTCCGACGCTTGTGCCAGGAGATTGGAGAAGAGCTAACCTTAGATGATATAATAAATCTCTACTCTCCTAAGATCTTCCGCGGGGGAATGATAGACCTCTGCAAATGTGGCCACCATGCTCTGTTGTCTAGCATAGATGATGACAACGACCGTGGGTGGATAGAACAGTTTGTTGCAGTTGCCACCAACGACATTATCCTATCAACGGCTTCATCTTTTCCGGCCACTTGGAACCGCACTCGTAAGATCTTTGTTTAATATTTCCTTTTACTAAATATTCTTTCATAGCCATACCAATCCTTTATCCTTCGCTTGTTTCAGCAACTCGATGGATCCTACCGGTAGTTGAAGGTTTAGACCAGTGGGTTCAGAAGATTTTGGACGTTACGACGCCAGAAACTCATTTGTGAAAGAACTGGCCCCTAAATATGGGTGGAAGGACAAAAATCATGGTAATTCAAATTCACCTTGTTTCAATTTTTCATGTGAAGAACTTGATTAATCCCTTCTATCTTTTCCTTGAAATTAGGTCTACCTGCGGGCTCTGTTGATGTTCCCAAGGAGGACGTCTTGGCTGATCCTACTGATGCAGCGAGGCTGCTTCAGAAGGCGCTTACTCGAACAGGTGTCTCTGGACCTGCTTCAAGCACAAGTTATCATGGAGTCCCCGGCCGGAGAACAAACGACCAAAAAGAAGGCGTTCTTCTATGGTGGGAAAAGAATAAGAGGGCGAAGATTATTGCCCTTGAGTCGTCTCCAGAAGTTGTGATCACTAGCCCTCCTCCTAGGCAGGTCATAGACACCATGATGATCGACGATGATGGAGAAGCTCGTGATGATGGGGCTCTACACAGAAGGTCACATTCATCATTAACTCAACAGAATGCTCAATCTATTGAGTTAGTTACACTAACCGAGGACGACGCCTCGGCACTTTGGGGGGAGTTTGATTTAGTGGAAAATGCCAACTCCCATTTTTGGCCCGCAATTGTTGTGCTCGGTACTGCAGGGCTGAGTACCGAGTCCCTGCCGTCTTTGGTTCGCGAGCATCCAACAACCAGCACTGCATTTGATGCAGCTGCTTCTTATTCTTCAACTCCATCAACTTCATTTCCATCTTCACCAACACCAGCAATTGCTACATCATTTCCATCTTCATCCACTCTTCCTCCAGCAATTGCTACATCATCTCTACCAGCCGCATCCGACCATGAAGAAGATGTTCCTCTTCCCCGGTCCCCAGTTCATGGGATCTTGGGGCAAAATTATGTTGCCCCTTTTGAAGATCCATAAAGGATGAGGAATGTTACTCTTCGGTCTCTACTGGATGCAACTTGCTATCCCCGCCGGTGGAGCTTGCTAATTATCTGAAGCCTTTGGCTTCAGAGGAATATTGGAAAAAGATTCAAGCACTCTCGGGAGAGTGTTTGTTGAACAATGCCATGCACAATGCCGCAGCGGTACGCTCCTTTCTTCCCTCGTTATTTCTTCTATTATTGTATGAACATATTCTGAATGGAGGGAAAAAGAGTGCAGCGCATACTTTCTGATCGGACAATGTTCATCAGCAATAATATCTTTTGAGGTGCGCCACATTCCAATTGCTGGGCAGCTTTTCCTCTATTCTGGTTCTCCAACTCGTATGAACCTTTTCCGGTGACAGCTAAAACCCGGTAGGGGCCTTCCCATGTTGGACCTAGTTTCCCGCTTTGTGCTCCCGGGTATTTTGAGTTACTTTCCTTAGGACCAAATCTCCTACTTTGAAATAACGGAGGTTGGTTCTTCGATTGTAATATTTCTCCATTCTCTACTTTTTGAGCTACCATTCTTACATACGCCAAGTCCCTGCGTTCATCGAGCAGCTCCAAGTTGACTAACATTTCTTCGTTGTTCGATTCTTCATCTGTCTAAAAATATCTCAAGGTGGGTTCACCCACTTCCACTAGGATTAAAGCTTCTGCACCGTACACAAGGGAAAAAGGGGTTTCCCCAGTGCTCGACTTGGTTGTTGTTCGGTATGCCCATAGAACTCCAGGTAATTCCTCGGACCAATTGCCTTTAGCTGCTTCTAACCTTTTCTTGAGGTTTCGAACAATCACTTTGTTCGTTGACTCCTCTTGGCCGTTTGCGCTCGGATGATAGGGTG
The DNA here is from genome assembly GCF_001879085.1 of Nicotiana attenuata. Lineage (NCBI taxonomy): Eukaryota > Viridiplantae > Streptophyta > Magnoliopsida > Solanales > Solanaceae > Nicotiana > Nicotiana attenuata. The sequence goes on from NW_017673303.1 coordinate 56,228, forward strand.
AAGATGTAATCCTTTTTATTTTTAAATCTTCGAGGAACTTTGTAACCTTCACACCGATAAAGTTTGGTCCATTGTTACATGCTATCTCTTTTGGTATTCCGAATCTGCAAATTATATTTTCCCACAAGAACTCGACCACTTCGCGTTCTCTGATCTTCTAATAAGGACCTGCTTCCACTCATTTAGAAAAATAGTCAGTCAAAATTAAAAGAAATCTTACCTTTCCTGGAACCAGTGGCAGCGGTCCGACGATGTCTATCCCCCATTTCATGAATAGCCATGGGGACAGAATCGAATGTAAAGGTTCTGCCGGTTGATGCACCAATGGTGCGTAGCGTTGGAATTTTTCACATTTTCGTACGAAGTCTCTGGCGTCCTATTCCATGCGGGGACAATAATATCCTTCCCGTACCAACTTCAGCACCAAGGAATCTGCACCTAAGTGGTTGTCGCATATCCCTTTGTGGACTTCTCTCATGACATAGTTAGCTTCAGATGCCCCTAAGCATCGGGCCAGCGAGCCTTGGAAAGATTTTCTATACAATTGGCCTATTTTGAGGCTATATCGTGCTACTTTGGCGCGTAATGCACGTGATGCTTTAGGGTCTTCGGGCAACTTCCTGTGCTCGAGATAATCAATAATTTCATTTCTCCAGTCCTACACCAAATTAGTCAAATTTACCTCATAGTAACCATCTGCATCCAGGACTAAGTTGATCAGTTGTACTACCATCCCGGACTCTGATCCTTTTATTTCTATCGATGTTCCTAAGTTTTCCAACGCATCCGCTTCTGTGTTATCTTCCCTTGGGATATGAGTAATTGATCACTCCCGAAAACGCGCCAATAGAGCTTGGATCTTTATCACGTATTGTTGCATGCGTTCTTCTTTGGTGTCAAAGATCCCATAGATCTAATTTACCACCAGCTATGAGTCACATTCGATTTCAATGACCTCGGAGTCAAGTCCCCGGGCCAATTCGAGCCCTGCAATCAAAGCGTCATACTCTGCTTCATTGTTAGTTAAAGGGACCGTTCTAATGGCTTGCCTTAGGGTTTCCCCCGAAGGTGTGATTAAGACTATTTCGAGCTCAGACCCTTTAACGCTGGAAGCTACGTCCGTAAATAAGGTCCAAACCCCCGATGTCAATTCTGACACCATTACCGCCTTCTTAGTTGCATGAGGCAATAATCCCGGACTGAAATCGGCCACGAAGTCGGCCAGGACTTGTGCCTTAATTGCAGTGCTTGGTTTATATTCTATGTCTAATTCACTCATTTCGATGGCTCATTTGTCCAATCTTTCGGAGATCTCGAGTTTATGGAGAATGTTTCGCAAAGGGAAAGTAGTCACCACGGCTATCGGGTGGCATTGGAAGTAGGGCCTCAGCTTCTGAGCGGCAACTACAAGAGCTAAGGCTAGTTTCTCCAAATGTGGGTAGCGAGTTTCTGCTCCCGTTAAAATTTTGCTAACATAATAAATGGGGGATTGTGTACCTTCGTCCTCTCGAACTAAAACCGCACTTACTGCAACTTTCGAGACCGCGAGGTAAACTAGCAACATTTCACCTTCTTTTGGTTTTGAGAGCAATGGAGGGCTTGATAAGTACTTCTTCAATTCCCTCAAAGCCTGCTGGCACTCTAGTGTCCATTCGAAGTAATTTTTCTATTTGAGCAGTGCGAAGAAGCGATGACATTTGTCTGACGACCGGGAAATAAACCTGCTCAAAGCTGCCAACCTTCCCGTAAGCCTTTGGACTTCCTTTAGGTTTGACAGTTGGTCCGGGATGTCTTCTATGACCTTGATTTTATGGGATTTACCTCAATCCCCCTTTGTGAGACTAGAAATCCCAGAAACTTACCAGAACTAACCCTGAACGCGCATTTCTCGGGATTAAGTTTCATATTATGCTTCCTCAGGATGTCGAAAGTTTCTTGCAGATATTTAAGGTGGTCACCTGCATTCAAACACTTAACGAGCATATCGTCTATATAAACTTCCATAGTTTTTCCTATTTGATTTTCAAACATCTTATTCACGAGCGGGTGATAAGTGGCTCCGGTGTTTTTCAACCCGAAGAGCATCACATTGTAACAATATGTACCGAAATTCGTTATAAAAGAAGTTTTTCCTGATCTTCCAGGTTCATCATGATTTGGTTGTACTCGGAATAGGCATCGAGGAAACTCATTAACTCGTGCCAGGCCGTGGCATAAATCACTTGATCGATATTTGGCAATGGGAACGAGTCTTTTGGGCACACCTTATTTAGATCTTTATAATCTACACACATGTGAAATTTATTGTTCTTCTTAGGAGCTACTACTACATTAGCCAGCTAGTCCGGATATCTTACCTCTCGGATCGAACCGATATTAAGCAAGCGGGTTACCTCTTCTTTGACGAATTTATTCCTGGCTTCGGCAATAATGCATTTATTTTGTCTTACCGGAGGTATGTTGGGATCCAAGCTTAATTTGTGCACGGCTACCTCCGCCGAGATGCCTGTCATATCCTCTGCGACCATGCAAAACAACCGGCATTAGATTTAAGAAGTTCAATAAAATCAGACTTGAGTTCCGGGTGCAGTCATGTCCCAAATAGAATTTTCTTTCTAGGAATTCTTCGAATAATGCAACTTGCTTCAGTTCTTCCGCTGTGGATTTTGTTGCATCCGTATCTTCTGGAACTTGGAAATATCTCGGCACCTGATAATATTCCTATGCCTCTGTTCTCGGGCTAACTTCTTTTCGGGAGTAGGTGCTGGTTCTTGTAATTGCTATGACGCACGTTCCTTTCCTTTGCTACTGGAGACCGAAATTGCATTTAGCTCCGTTGCTGCCGGTTGATCACCCCTTATCTGCTTGATTACTTCGGGTGTTGGAAACTTCAGCAATTGGTGATATGTTGAGGGTACAACTTTCATCTCGTGTAACCATGGCCTTCCGAGGATGATATTTTATCCCATATCACCATCTACCACTTCGAAAAGAGTTGTTTTCATTCTCCTTCAACGTTCATGAGTAATAAAATCTCTCCCCGGGTCATCACGCTCGCAAGGTTGAACCCAGCAAGGAGCTTTGTGGCCGGAATAATGCTTCCGGTAAGTTTAGCTTGCTCCAATACTCTCCATTGTATGATATTAGCCGAACTTCCTGGATATACTAGAACATGTTTAATCTTAAAATCTAACACATTTATAGAAATTATCAGTGCATCATTGTGTGGTAGCAGAAATCCGTCTGCGTCCTCCTCCGTAAAATTGATATCGTCTTCTCAGTGCCTTTTACTATGAGTTATTGATACTTTTGTCTTCTTTGTTGCCGAAAATGTGACCTCGTTAATCTCATTCCCTCCGAAGATCATATTGATCGTTTTGCATGGGGTTTCCTCTCCTGCTTTTGAGGGTTTCGTGCTTTCTCTGTTACGTGCATAATTGTTCTTAGCCCGGTCACTTAAGAACTCTCTGAGATGACCATTCTTCAATAATGTTGCCACTTCTTCCCGAAGGTGTCGACAGTCCCCTGTCCGATGGCCATTCGTCCCATGGTATTCACACCATAAGTTGGGATCCCTCTAGCTGGGATCAGATCTCATTGGTCTCCGGAACCATGCCTCTTTGATGTTTCTCATAGCTGATACCAATTCCACTATACTGACGTTGTTGTATTCCGATATCTTGGGGTAAGATGGATCCTGTGACCCCGATATTTCTTTATCCTACAATGATCTATTGTTCCGACCACGATCGATCCTTTTGTCAACAGTGAACTTGTATGCTGTCCAGAAGCATCTGCCATGGCCTTCGATCTGCTCGTAGGGCAAAAACCGGCCCCTCGAAGTCCGTCTGTCCGTGTCGTAGTCATCTTTTGATTTTTCTCTGTTCTTCTCCCGTCCTTTGGTCGACGATGGAAAGCCAACCTGATCATCCTTGATCCTTATTTTTGACTCGCACCGGTGGTAGACGTCCGCCCAAGTCGTTGCTTGAAACTCGAGCATGCTTTTCTTCAATTTTCGGGAAGCGTCTGAACTTCTTGGATTCAATCCCTTGGTGAATGCTCCGACTGCCCATTCATCCGGGACGGCCGGGATCAACATTCTTTCCTTCTGGAATCGGGTAACGAATTCTCGTAGTAACTCGGACCCTCCTTGCATAATCCTGAATATGTCGGCCTTTCGGGCCTGTACTTTTCTGACCCCAGCATGAGCCTTGATGAAAGAGTCCGCGAGCATTTCAATGTAATCTATAGAATGCTCCGGTAACAGTAAATACCACGTCAAGGCTCCCCTTGTGAGAGCTTTCCCAAATTTCTCTAGCAACACGGATTCGATTTCCTGAGGAGCTAAATCATTTCCCTTCATAGCTGTTGTGTAAGTGGTAATATGATCCTAAGGGTCTGATGTTCCGTCATACTTTAGATCTTCAGGCATTTTGAACCGCCTCGACATTAATTCTGGTGCCGTACTTGGCTTGTACGGTCATTGAGTATACTTCTTTGATTCCAGATCTTTCAGTACCGGTGGCACGCCCAGGATTTGATCCATGCGAGCGTTTACTTCCTTCATAAACTGTAAAGGTTCATTACTGAAAGGATAATTCACGTTATTAAGACCGGATCCGCTCCCCCCCCCCCAGCCCCGTCGGAGCCAACTTCACCCCTGGGAGTGTTTTGTTGACCCTCTGCGTCATTTGGTTACACCGGGAGGAATGAGATCTCGTCTGTTTGCATTATTCGAAGCTCCCAACAACGCCTGCTTTAACTCCGTCATAACCTTATCCTGTCGCGTGAGATGGCCTAGAATGATCGTATGTTACTCTTGCAAGACTCTTACCGCGTCAATAGCATGCTCCTCATCAGCATCATCGGGAGTTGTCTCCCGAACCTGTCAAGGATACTGCCTGTCATGCACCGGTGTGGCGCCATTCCCCTCATTGTGGGTGTCACTGATTGAGTTCTCGAAATGAGGCTGATCTCCTCGAATCTCGGGGTTGTACGTATTGTTAATAGTGTTATCTTCCATTTTTTATGATTCTTCTACGACAAAGTAATCAAAATACGTTAGTAAAGAAGGCAAGGATCAATTTAAATGCACGACTGTCTAGGCCCCACAGTGGGCGTGAAAATATTTACCCGTAAAACGGTACAGTTGAATTTATACGTGGTTTCTAGACAAGTGAATTAATTTGATCCTGAAATAATAAAATAATCGAAGAATTATGCAATACTTAGCCTTAAATGTGAGAAGAAACGGCAGAAATGATAATTCCAGGAACAAGGTTTCCGGGCGTAGTAGTAGTGAAATCGAAAAGCGAGAAAGTAAGATTATATTAAGCTTTGTATAAAATGTAGTATAAGTTTGCCAGAAAATTCGTCTCCCCTTACAATGATAGCTGGGCTCATTATTTATAACTACATTTAAGGAAGGAGGTCCTAGGATGATGCCCCACTTTAATGTCAATTATGAGGATCATTGATGAAGATGTAACAGTGAGCATAAATGTCCCAAATTTCTTGTAACAGGCAATCGCTCTTAATGCAGCAGAATATTCTTTAAATGCTACTGAGCGCGGAGCATTTAACACCCCTTTATGAACGTTATTCCTTCTGGTGACAAGGGAAATAGCTGTGTTCGGTCTCAGGACATCCCGTTTTAGGTTCCACATGTCCCTTTTTTGGAGGGCCACGTGGCATAGTGTATTTTACCTTATACAATTACTTCATATTTTCTCCCCGAGTTTAAGTTTTGTACTCTGATAATATATAATATTTTTTTGTATTGTTAGGTTAAGTTATTTGCAGCTACAGTTAATTGCTCGTTACAAGTATGATAACCTCAAAAATAGATTAAATAAAACACCATAATATGTTAAATTACATTGATACTTTATAAAAAATTTTGAATTGTCCATGCATAAAAAACTTAAACCCCTTTCTCCAAATATGTTATCTCATTGATAAGTACATGCTTTAGTAGCAGTTGTACATCTACTATATGCATTACGACCAAGTTAAAATTAGTTTGTAATAGCTGCATTTGCACATTAATTGTGACGGGAGAAAGATTCTTAATATTAAAGGAATATCTTAACACGACCAAGTTAAGTACGTGATGTGTATCGTAAACTAGACATTGATATTGTCACTCAATTTCATATATAACCGTTAATGAAATTGTTTTAGAATCGACCCTTTCAACATATTGAATATTCGAAAATAGTACAGATAAACAAATAAAATTTCGATGGCCATGGCAAACCCTTCCCCCATTAGTCTCATAATAATCTCTTTAAAAAGTTGATTATTATTTTTGGTGAAATAGGTTATAATTAGATTAAATTACTAGTACTAATTGTAGTTCTGATGATGCAAATCTCTTCTTCGTGAACTAAACTATGTCATCATTGGATTACAACATTTTCATATTTACTTTTTTTTAATTCATGGCATTGTTTATATCAGTACGCCAAAGATAGTTATATAATGCTTTTACAAATGTATTAATTAAGTTTGATGAAGAAAAATATTCTAATGTTTTGAGATGGTAGGGACAACGGCTCTTGATCTCCTTTATAATTCTTTAGTTTGTCTATTGTTTAAAACATCTCCGTGTAGACTATTATTATATTGAGTTTTAAAAGCATTTTCTTCATTTTCCATGACATAACAAAGTACAAGGGGAAAAAATAGTGAAAGAAAAAAAAATGGAAATAAAATAAGATATTTAATTCGATGTTTTCTACATTTTAGTTGATAATTTTTCTTTAATTTCCTTGTTCTAAATTAGTTTAACCAGAAAATTTTAAAGAGTTGATTATGACTTTCGTGAATTGTAACATTTTATTTCTTCTTCCTCTTTTTTTTCCCCCAACTGTTATCAATTATGGAATGCCTAAGTATCATGGCGTTGTTTATTTCGATGATATAAAAAGATTATTATAGAATGATTTTATAAACGTTTCTGCAAATTCTAATGTTTTGAGATGGAACGGATAACTGCTCTTTTATCCTTTCTAATTCTTTAACTATCTACTCTTTGAGACATTGCTATGTAGACTAATATTGACTTTTGAAACCATCTTTTTCCATTTCTTTAATGATACAATAACAATACGAAAAAAAATATTAAAATAAAAAGGAGAAAAAGAAAAGGAAGCATTTAAATTCAGTTCTTCTAGTTTTTTAGTGATATTTTAGTTGATAACTTCTTTTCATTTTTTTTTGTTCTAAAATTAATGTAACAAACGAAAGAGATTTAAAATATTAAATAATGATATGCATGGTAATTCTTTAAAAGTTACATGCAGAAAAAAAAATAACATCACAAGAAATTTGATACAAGCTACCGTTAGTAAGGAAATCGAAAATAAAAGGGGAACTTTTAGAATTGTTTGGAGGCTTATAGTTGGTCGTAGCTATAATTTGCTAATTACATTTTGTAGCTATTAATTACTTGCCATGGAATGTATGTTATTTTATTCAATTCGGATGTATTCGTTCTTATATATTTTACATTGTATTTAATTAAACTGTATTGAATTCAGTTGTACTCAAACAACAAAAAATCAAGAAATATGGTATATACCGCTCTATTCAAATCGGCTATATTTATTCTTAACTATTTTACATTATATTCAATTTTACTGTTGTATTTAATTCGACTGTATTCAAACAACACAAAATCACAAAAAACAGTGATATTCAATTGTATTCATTCGTAGCCGCTTTTACACTGTATTTAATTCACTATATTTAATTCGATTGTATTCAAACAACAAAAATTTCAAAAGTACAAGGATCTGCTACAAAAAATAACCTTCTGAATACATAAATAAAGGCGAAAATACAAAAAACAAATATTGCATTGAAAAAAACAAAATACACTCAAATTTGAGTATATTTAAACAGAATACAATGTATTTGTATCATTGTCTGTGACTCAATAGCAAATAAGATAAGAAAGTTCGCCGGAGATGGCGTCTTCGGCCAAGCAAAACACTCTATACATTATATTAAAACTAAAAATGGAGACAAATAAAAATTTGGCTAGATCNTTCCGGCCATCTCCGTTAGATCCAGATCTGGTGACGCCTCTAATCCTCCTCCTCCTTTATTTTCGTAGCCGGTAATGGACCCATCGCGACTTCGTGATTTTCAGATCTGGATCTGATGGTGGAGATGAGAGAAGAGGAGAGAGAGAGAGAGAGAGAGATGTGGGATCAGATGATGGAGATGAGAGAGAGAGGGAGAGAGGGACAGAGAGAGGCTATTTGGTTGGACTCCGATAGAGCTCCGCCGACCTTGTCGGGGGCGAAGAGAGAGGCAAAAGAGAGAGAGAGAGTTGAGGGAGAAGAGAAAGAGGGTTGAGGGAAAAGTTGAGAGATCAGTTGTATATATTTTTGCTTTGCTATAAAATATAAAAAGTGGCTATAAATAATAATATTTTTAAAAATATTTTTGTTTATAATAAACAAGGTGCATTAATTAGCTATATCATGTAAAAATGTAAAATTTGCACGGGGCACCTATTTGGTCGCCCCCATTTAACCTATACCCACTTTTTAAAAAAGTTTTAACTTGTACCAACTTTTTAAACAACTTCAGGCCTCTTTCACCTCCTCCTCCTCCTCCTCTTCCTTCGTTATCTTCTTCTCCTTCTCCTTCTCCTTCTCCTCCTCCTCCTCCTCCTCCTCCTTCTTCTTCTTCTTCTTCGGGTGACAATGATTTTATATGGTGTTTGTGAATATATTTTTAATGTAGTTTATGATGTTTTACAATGGTGAGCTGTTATGACGCTTTATATTTTACTATTGCTTAGGCTTCTTCTTATTTTTCTTAATTGCAAAATGGGTTTATTAGATTTATTGTTGTTTTGACAAATTGATGATTGGGGTTTATTCCTGATGATATTTGGAGGTTATGTTTCAAATTTGAGCTCATTTGGAGTAGATTTAGGTATTAAATCGTATATTGGATTGTTATAATTCGAAGAATAAATTTCTGTTTCTGGGCAATTTTCAATTCAAACTATTTGGCCTTAAGTGAATAAAAATATTTGTTGCACTTCGGACTTTTTGGCTTTAAGTGAATTTGAAGTGCAATTTTTCACTTCAGGCTTATTGGCCTTAAGTGTAGCAAAACGTTTGTTGCACTTCAGACCTTTTGGCCTTAGGTGCATCTGAAGTGCAATTTTTCACTTCAGACTTATTGACCTTAAGTGTAGCAAAACGTTTGTTGCACTTCAGATCTTTTGGCCTTAAGTGTAGCAAAATGTTTGTTGCACTTCAGACCTTTTGGCCTTAAGTGCATCTGAAGTGCAATTTTTCACTTCAAACTTATTGGCCTTAAGAGTATCAAAACGTTTGTTACACTTCAGACCTTTTGGCCTTAAGTGCATCTGAAGTGCAATTTTTCACTTCAGACTTATTGGCCTTAAGTGCATGAAACCGTTGTTTACACTTCAGACCTATTTGGCCTTAAGTGCATCTGAAGTGCAAATCTTCACTTCAGACTTATTGGCCTTAAGTGAATGAAAACATTTGTTGCACTTCAGAGTTTTTGGGGTTAAGTGCATCTGAATTGCAATTTTTCACTTCAGAGTTATTGGCCTTAAGTGCATCTGATGCGCAATTTTTAACTTCAGACTTATTAGCCTTTAAGTGCATGAAAGCATTGGTTGCACTTCAGATCTATTTGTCCTTAAGTGCATTTGAAGTGCAATTTTTTCACTTCAGATATTTTTTTCTTAACTTCAGACCCGATAAGTCTGAAGTTGATCGTAAAGTGGGTACGTTTGTAAACTTTTTTGCAAAATGGGTATAGGCTCAATTGTGAACCCAAAACCGGATATAGATGCAAAAGCCCGTGTAAAAGTTCCAAAATAAAAGGTAGAACTACACGAATAGCCCAAAATATAAATTTTTACTATCAATTAGCCCATTTAATTATTTTATCACAAAAAAATTACCAATGATATACAACAACCAAATCATAGAGGGAAAAAAAATCTCTCAATGGGTGTAGTTAAAATTCTTAGAAAAGATATAGATAAAGTACTATACAAAAATTGAGAAAGATTGAGGGTGATTTGAAGTAATTTAGATTCAAAATTCATAGTTAAAAATAATTTAAAAAATTTCTTTACAATGTGTCGCCCACAGAGGTATACACAAATATACAAGAGATACAGATGAGATACACAAACGAAAGATACACATTTATCCATGCACAAACTTCATCTTCTTCCTGCAAAATCGTATCTTAAATTTCAACTCAAACAACCTCAAATCTCCATTCAATTATTCGAAAATTAAGACTCAAACTCCTTAAGATGTTTGGAACATAATCCAATCACCCAATAACAAATTACGCAAATTTAACTTTTTTTTTTAACCCAAGCTCCGAATTTCTTCGATGGCTTTTAATGGCTTCACTTTCATTTCTTAGTATTGTGAAACCTTTAGATAATCAAGTTAAACTTCCCATCCATATGATAATAAATGATAAGTACGTAAAAGAATAGACCCAAAACAAGTGGAACATCTTTAGAATTTGCCAATTCATCATTTGATAAATTTGGGGGTTCTTTGAAATTTGAATGGAGTCATTGTTTGATGTGATGTTCGGTAGAGAGTGACAGTTTTAACCTTGGTACCATGTTTGTAATCCGCGACTAATAAGAAACAAGGATTCTCTTTTCGACACGAATTCTTTTAACAAAAGCACAGTTTTTTGTTGTATCATATCTTTGTGCAGAAATCATACTAAAGACAAGTTTACGATCTCAAACTGGTCACTAAGATAAGAATTCCTCCTCTCCAATGACCTGAAAAGAAGGCCGTTAAATTCTTTTATATTAATAATTTGTTGAAAAATGATGCCTCATTTGGTTTTATTAAGATTAAATTTGAATACACATCTAAATATTAATATGTTTACTAATTAAAATATCTGAATCTGAATACACATCTGAATATTAAGATGTTGTATTAAGCTCTGAATACTGAATAATTAAGATTGTTTATTTTCTAATGGGTAAAACTTGTCTTTATTTAACAATTAGTAAGTATAAATTTAAATCAAATAGTACCAATTAATCTAATACTATATTAATAAAAATATTTATTAAAAATTATATGGTGGTTGGTGGTAATGATGGCTAACAGTGGTTGTGGGTGTCGACTGGGCAGTGGCTGGTGGTAGTGTTGGTAGATAGTGGTGATTAAAGGTAGTAGATGATGGATGATAGTAGTACAGTCAAACCTCTCTATAACAACATCGTTTGATCCGAATTTTGGCTTTTATAGCGAATGATTGTTATACACTATAACAACATTTGTCATTAAAATATATTTTGGCTGTTATAGACAAAAATAATCCAAAAACTATTTTTTTTCTTTTTTAATATTATATATAAAAGATTAATAAAATATGTAAAATCAAAATCTCAAAAGATATAAATATTTCACGAATTAAATGCTAAATAAATCTAATACATTATTGAAAAATTCTTAAATAAACGCACAAATATTTAAACTCTAAGACACACAATTAAAAAATGCGAATAGATTATGTTTACATATTATTGGTAATTGTCCAATATAAGATATATCATGTGCACATCTTCAAATTAAAAAAAAATGATGTGCATATCTTTAAAAAGTATAAATGGATCTTTAAGTATCTTTTGGCATTTTTCTAATGCAAGATATATCATTTGTAGATTTTTAGATATAAAAATATTTGATGTGCATATGTTCTTGAAACGAACCGCTATCCTTAAGATAATATATATTTCTATTATAAATTATACATTAAAGTTATAAAATATTTGCTTAAATATTTAGAATTATTATTAGTAATAATCTTAAAAAATCTGCATGGATGTTATAAAGGGGTAATTTTGCAAAGAGCGTATTGTCATAAATATGATTATTGCTGTTATAGGCAGAATGCTTTTATAGAGAGGTAAAATATAACATAAAAAATTGGTTCTGAGAAAAACTAGGCCTTTATAGTGAATGACTGTTATATAGGGATGATGTTATAGAGAGATCTGACTGTAGTTACAAATGGTGGTTGATGGTGGTGGTGAATGCTGACTAATAACAGTCATGTATGATATATAGTGGTGGTTGATAGTGGTGATTAGTGATTATTGTGATAATGGTGGTTGGTTGGAAACAACCTCTCTGTCTTTCTAGGATAGGGGTAAGGCTGCGTACATCTCACGCTCCCTAGACCCCACTTATGAAAAATTACTGGGCTTGTTGTTGTTGTTGCTATTGTGGTAATGATGGTTAGTGTCGATGGTTGTAAATGATGGCTATAGTAGTGACAATTGATATTTGTGTTTGGCAGCGATGGTAATGGTAATGAGTGGTGGATAGTGGTGGTGGCAGTCTACAATGGTAAAGGACAACAATAGCAGTGGTATTGGTGATTAGTGGTGAAAATTTGTGAGTAATAATAAAATATTATTTTAAATAAATTCTTGACTGTATAACGCATATTATAGATCTTAATCATTAGGATCCATTCAAATTCATTAAGTGGTTTTAAAATTAAAAAGACGAACAGATTTAATTGTTAAGATTTGAATGATTAAGATGAACATCTCAAAATCAAATGTACTTAATGACTGACATCTAAATAGTTAAGATTTAGACCACCATTAAATGTGAACAAATAGTCCAGTTAGTTGTGGTTTGTGGGCTCCGAAGAGATGGTAAGTTACGTATACTTCATATAGTAAAGGTTGTTTGGCATGATTCATGTGATCAGGCACCCCAATACTCTACCGGAGATGATCCCTGAATATTATCATGTCAATTTAGTTTGTTTTTTTTTTTTTTTTACTATTTTAAAATATAATATAAACTTCCCAAACAGAACATTATTTAAGCTAGATCAATGGCCCAAGTTAAAATGTGCAGGAAAACTGGGATAATCACAATGGGATGTGGTTCCATTATTACTATGTTATTCTGGGAAGAAATTCAGGATTAACCTGATTTATAATTAATTAAAGATTAATCATAATTTTAAAATTAATCAAAATTTAATCACTTTTTCATGCTTTTAAAAAAATACCCTTAACTAAAATCCGAAAAAATCCAGCATATATTTAAACTTTTTACTGAAATTCCAACATAATACGGTACTTGTTCAGGAATTCCATAATAATGTTGAATCTTTTTCGTGTTCCAACTAAAGATATTTTTATCCAAATTTTACTTTCATATTAAATAATAATTATTTTTCAATTACTTTACAAATATTAATTATTTTCAAAAATTAGTAGCCTCCACTATTTTGACACTCTTTTTTGCTTCTTTGGGTGATCCTAATACTTTATTCAAATGATCGAATCACCGTATGAAGTGCAAAACATGAAAAGCCTCCCTAGTAATTAAGTCAATACTGACCACAGCTTTAATAATGAATAGCTCATGATTTTAGTAACCTTCAAGAAGCAGGACAATATACGAGCACGAAAATTTACAATAAAGAGATGTCCCAGTCATGCACACAACCAAGCACGGGCTCGGTTACTGAACTAATGGAGTCTGATCTCCAACTATGGGCAATATCACGAGGTGCTCCACAAGTCCACAACTCGAAGAGTTCAGTAAAATGACTACAGTCGCAGTACAAGGATAACACAGCAACAGCACTAGAGAGAGCTTATTATCTAGAGTAATAGCCATCATCAAAGCTCCTACTGCGGCTTCTACTCCAGCTCCTGCTTCTGCTCCTACTCCTTACTGGGCTTCTGCTCCTAGAACCATAAGGAGATCTTGAGTAAGACCTCTCCCTGTACCAGAAAGCATAGGCGGACATATCAGTGCAGTAGATGCTACATATTTGTCCAACTACAGTTAAAAGGAAAACCATATTGCTAAGCTAGGATCATCTTTGTCACTACCTTGAGTAATATCTTCTCCTAGGAGGTGGCGAATAGTAGTCGGGGCTTCGAGAATAAGCCCGAGAATACCGCGGTGACCGAGAATAGGACCACCTACACCGTGGAGATCGAGAATAAGAGGGTTGAGAACTTTCCCGACCCCTGAAGAAAAGGGTTTTACCCATTAGGATGAACGGTAATCAAAATCAACAATTTCCAGAAAATCTGAACTGACACAACGCTGACAGAGTGATCAGTCAAGCTGAATCAACAGTAGATCAGGCAAGGAATGATTTACCTTGAACGCTCTCTCGCTCTCATCTCTGAAGGCTTCTTCCTGTTTTCCTTGGCAAACACAACAGTGATCTCCCGCCCAAGTAGAACCTGGCCATCCATCTCATATTTGGCATCTGCAGCATCAGCAGGGTCCAAGTACTGCACAAAACCAAAGCCACGCAGCTCCCTGCAGCATTTGACATGAATGGAGTCAAGAGACATATAAGCAGACAGAGATATGGTTAACCGTTACATAATATTTGCAAAAAGCATGTATCTGCCAAAAAACATCACAGAGTTCTGTCCCACCTCAAGCAAAAAAGATAATAACCCTTTTGGATAGTCACACAATAGGAATTCAAGGAAAGCAATTTCATGACTGCTAACCTTGTGAGAAACAATGTTTTTAGACTTCAAATCCTTCAACACTTGAATATCTTCATTATTGTATTCATACCCAACTTCCTTCAATCTTCATGTACATTATGATCAACTTGACAGAACTCTTATTACTTCACTCGTGTCTTCAACACTTTCAACGAGAAAACCAGATAGACATAAAATAACTGATGGAAATAATAAAGACCCATGCGTACAAACAAGGCCAGGCAATCAGTCCACATTCTCTTTGTCATGTGTGCATCACCGTTAGAGAGTAGGTTTTCATTCAGCAATCATGAACTGACACAATTAAGGTAAAACTTACCCAGTGTAATAATCTCGTGGCAAATAAATATCCTTAATGGGACCAAACTCGCCAAACGGCCCTCGAAGATCTTCAGGCCTGTGAAACATATATCATTGTGAATATATCAAACAAATGATAAAGAGTTAAGTTTTCTGGGTAAGATAAAATTAAAATATGAACCATAATATGCACAAGCTGTATTTCAAAAATAAAAAGGATTGGACAGTGCAATCCGAGCGCAGTAAAATATTCTGAAACCCAGACCATAAAATGAATCAGGAGGTAAAGCTGCGGTCATGCAATCATCAAGCCAACCATATGACTCACAACTGGATAATAGTTTGAGAATTATGTCATTTCTTAATTACGTCATCTGCTCACTACTCTATCTTTATCTCCATGACTAATCGCTTAACTTCCCTTTCTCTCACCCTTCATGCTTTTTATACCTCTAGAAAGTACTATGAAAACAACAAATCAGCTGGTGAAAATGGCCAAAACCTTTTTAGATGTTTTAACTCTCACATAGAGTATTCGTTTTCTCATTGTGCTTATTGGCAGACTTATTGTGGGCACAATTTTTAGAACAAGTGATTATTCCAATAGTTGATGGTTTAAACACTGGCGAGGTATAAGAGAAGGCTGTTTAAGAACCTATAATCTACCATTAAGTTCAAGCTAGTGCAGTCATAATCTGGATACAGAGGCAGAAAATATAGCACTTTTGACAGAATTCTTCTTCAGATCTTCTACCTTCTGCAGAAAATATAGCACTTACTGATGCTAAATTTACCTTCAAGCCACAATATCTTAAATAAGTGCGAGGAAAATAAAGGCAGAGAGGAGTGAACAAACAGGAAAGCATATAATTAGAAAAAACTCTCTCCGCGAATAAAAACCCCACATCCAGCATAACAAAGAAGGAGACAGGAGCAGTTATGTAGACATTTCCACCTTTTAGTATGAAATAAAATTGTGCATAACCAAAAGAGAAAAGTTGATAATAGTGAAAGATAATAGTTTGACAAACCCGAATATTACATATCCTTAACCATTGATGAATTTTGGAGATGTAAGTCCAAACTAGTCCCCCTCTAAGGAAGAAAACAAATGAGATTAATCCGGAGAATGGCATGACAACACGGTGCACAAAGCATCCCGCATTTACGCAGGCTCCGGGGAAGGGCTGCACCCCTAGGGGGTGTGATGTAGACAGCCTGCCCTAATGCAAGCATTAGTGGCTACTTCCACGGCTCGAACCGTCACTATAGGTCACACGAAGACAACTTTACCGTTGCTCCAAGGTTCCCTCCAAGGAAAAACTATGCCGGATTATGCATTTCTGTACCCCTTCCCACAATACTTGACCAGTAATCTATGTCACATGGACTCTCCAAAACAGCTACTGCACCCGTGTCGGATCCTCCAACACACCCATCGACACCTCACAACATAGCCAATCATATACTACCTCACAAAATATTTAGCCATAAATATGACAACATAGAGTTCGCAAATCCCACAATAATGTATTTGTGAATAAGAAGATCCAGTGCCACAATCTATGGGATCAAAGAACTTATGCAGACCTTGTATGAGCAAATTATAATCCATAGATTACTTGAAGCTGCAACAACCATGCTTTTATCCATATAATGAGCATTTCCATCATGATATTGAAACATGCCATTTTTCTAGTTGACAGCAGTATATGTTCCAGAGACCGACTACTCCTCAGTTCCACTTCCCAAGATAGTTGGCGTGAAGTATATGAATCCTCACTATCCATGTCACTCCACGCAGACTCATCTCCATCCAAATTCAAAAATTCAGGTTCTTTGACACTGAAAGTTCTTCACATTTTCTGCTAACATATATTAATCTCTAACAAGACCATAAGGAGCCCATTCTCTCAAGTAATCACATTTTCTTAATTTCTTACTACCTGCTAGTAGCTGCACTTTCTTTTTCTCTTCTCTCCCTAGCTCTTCCCCAACCGCCATCCCCAAGCCCAAAAATGAAAAAAGGAATGTTCTCATTTGGAGATTAGATAACATATGAAAGTATCAATGATTCCAACTTATGAGACAGAGGATGCCATCTGAACTAACCTGCAATCACGGCGAAGGTTGCGAACCAAGAGACTAGTAGGGGGATCACTCAGACGACCACCATAGCGACCCCTCGGGCTAGGGCTGCGACGTCTCTTGCTGTAACCTCTGTGTGGACTAGGACTGTAGCTGCAGCTTCTTCCCCTCATACTTTCACCTGTCTGCAAGCTCAGACATTACAAACAACCAAAACTAACAGGAAATAATAAAACAAGGACCAAAATACATTTTTTTTCTTCTTCCTATTGCATTTTTTTCTTTCTTTTTTCTGGAAAGAAATTCTTCAACACCATACTTTAGCCAAAAACAAATGGAGGTACTTCCCATAATATAAATCCTTATAGATCAATGAAATTCACTATTCACCACATCCCAGAAATTTATTCAAGAAAATAATACAGGAGAAGACAAAAGCTAAAGTTTTGACCCTATAACCCAAGGAAAAAACAAGAACCAAATGGGTTGAAAACACTGCTCTTCGTTCCATCTTTTTCACAAAATTTTCTTTGGAGAGTCAAAATAAAATTTTCTTACAGCATGTTTCCTCAATTATATTTTGTAACAGCTTGTTTAGATGGTTGTTACCTATCGTATCGTATTGTTACTTTAAATACAATGTTTGTTTTGATTGTTACTTAAATTTTATTGTATCGTATTGTTAAATCCTTCGTTACGTAATGATCAAATGTGCCACTTTATGTAACGACCGATTTGGTGTGGTCGCGTCGTTTCCTTGTATTTTTCTCTCAATCCCACCCTTCATTATTATTAAATAATTTTATTTATCATTTACCCTACCTTTTTATATACCGTATCATAATTTTTATTTATAATATTGCAAGTTTATTCATCATATCACAAGTGCGTGATACCATGAAACGACGCCAAAACGACACAATCCATCCAAACATTGTATTCATCAAACGATACAGTACAATACAATACAATACGATACATTATGAAACGATACGTAACAACCATCCAAACAAGCTGTAAATATCTAAAACTTCTACACAGTTTCGGAATACACATGTTATTCTGATAAATATAACAAATATATTGCAAGGTGAATCCGCAAAACGAAAAAAAAGATCATTTAAATTATAACAACAATTCTAACCAATTTATACATTTCCTTATATTCTGAAAAAAATCTAGTTTACAGTAACCTTTACATATTTTCCAAATTTACAAATTTTATACATATAAAATCAATAAAATAAGGTCTGCAATCGAACCGAAAACCAGAATATTGCCTTCGTAGCCCGATCATAACATTCTTTTCGCACAACGAGGTAGAAAAATAAAAATCATATCGATAACAGATAACAAATGTACGAAAAGAATTGCAATGAATCCTAAAAAGCAAAGAAAAAACTCGGCTAGCCATAAGAAAAAGTTCTAAGAATTGATACAATAAACCGAACATGATAATTATTGACAAAAGGAAAGTGATAATTGAGAAATAGAACCTGGTATGTTCAGATCGGTTTCTTTCACAGATGCTTTTCTCTGTTTCTGTTAACAAATAAAGAATTCTCAAGGATTCTCTCTCTGTTTATATACATCTTTTTCAAAGCGGTTATCGTCTACCTCCAGAAGCTTCTATGCTTGGGCTGCTGGGCTTGACAAATAGATCGTTGGGTCAGAATTGGGAGAAATTCAAAAATAGTCAGATTTACCACTGGTCGATGAAAAATAGCCAAGTTTCAAAAGTTATCGAAATTTAGCCACTTTAAATTTGAGCGAAAATACTGTTCAAAATCCGGAAAAATACGCCCGCAAATTTTACGGGAGTTCCAGCATAAGTATGCTTGAACTCCCGTAAATTTTACGGGAGTTCCAGCAAGTATAATTGTCCAGTATAATATACTGGAGTTTGGAGCACTGGTGCTCCAGTCTCCCGCAAATTTTACAGGAGTTAGCAAAGTATACCGGTCCAGCATAATATGCTGGAGTTCGTACAAATGCACCAGAACTCCCATATATTATACTGGACCGGTCCCTGTTGCAGCAAAATAGTGGCTATTTTTCATTGACTTGATAAACGCTGGCTATTTTTCATTGACCAGTGTGAAAACTGGCTATACCATGATATTTTAACTTTGATTTCATGTCTCCCTTCTCTATTTTATTTTGTGAATATAAAGCCTGTTTGGCCAAGTCTTCTCCTCAAGTCAGAGTGCTTTTTTTCAAAAATTAGAAGTGTGTCAAGCTTTTTTGAGAGAAAAAAGTGTTTTTGGCTAGAAGCACCAGTTTTTAAGAAGCAAAAAAAAGTAGTTTCTTCCCAAAAGGAGAAGTAGTTTTGGCTTCTTCCTACCAAAAATACCCTTAGCAAAATATTATATATACCAAAATAATTTTACTTAGATTAAACTATTAAATAATATATAAATGACTTTTGGGATGAAGTTTCATATTTATTAAATAATTTTTTGCTATACTTAAATTATCTTGAAAGAATAAGATATTTTTTCAATTTTATTTTTATATTTTACTTAAATAAAATAAAAAAACTTAATTATTATTTTTAATAATAAATATTTGTGATTATTTATTTATTTATTTATATAACATTAACTACTAAGCAAATCTCTTCATGTCGTTATTCGTAATTTGATACTTAAAAGCACTTTTTGAAAAGCTTGGTCAAACAAAAATTGTTGTTAAAAAGTATTTTTCAAATTGATTAGCTAAACACAAAATGCTTTTCTACAAAAGTACTTTTTGAAAAAGCACTTTTAAAAAAACACTCCTCAAAAAGCTGATTGTAACCGTCTAGTAGCCTCCGTCTGTGTAGAATAATCGCTCTGTGCTTCATTATTTTCCTTTCTTTCAATTGCAATTATGTGTCACGACCCCAAACCAGCCCGGTCGTGATGACGCCTATCATGGAACTAAGCCAGCCAACACATTCCCAAAAAGATTCGATATTTTATTAAAATTAGATAATAACCTTTTTCATACTGAAATTCTGTAAAGAGATAAATTCAAAAGCCAAAATACGGAAATAAAAGCCCGATCTCGGGTGTCACTAAGTCATGAGCAAATACTACAACTGTTCTGAAATATAACAAGACTAAAATATTCTGAAAATAGCCAAAGTATACTAAAAGGAAGATAAGGAAGGAGAAAGGCGGGACTGCGATCGCTAGACAGCTACCTCGATATCTCCGGTGGATTGGAATAGTCAACAGCCGCTGTCGTGCCCTAAGATACATGGATCTGCACACAACGTGCAGGGGGTAGCGTGAGTACACCAACTCCGTAAGTAACAAGTCCAAACTATGGACTGACAGGTAGTGACGAACTAAACCTCAACAGATAAAACACAATTAAACTGTACAGTAAAGTAGGCATGCTTACAATTCAAGTATTCAGCTCAACAGTAAAGTAAATACCAATCTGAACAATGTGAAGTATAGAGCTCAGCTAATCTCTACGTGCCAATGCACAAAAATGCATGAAAATGTACCATGTACCTCCACTCTCAAGTGTTCAACCACTCGGTACTGTATATGGCCATCCGGCCCAGGAAAGATCCATCCCGGAATATATACACATCGCTGACAACAGTCGCTCAGTGTCGAGGAAGGCCATTCCAGCCCTATGGAGAAGATCCATCTCTAGGTATAAATACTTCGGACAAGATACATGTCCAGGGAAGATCCATCCCTCAAAATATCAACTGCGCTCACTAGGGGTGTGTTACAGACTCCGGAGGGGCTCCTACAGCCCAAGCGCTATAATAATCATCAACATAACCGCTGTGGCGTACAGCCCGATCCCATAACTGTCACTCATAATCAGGCTCTCGGCCTCACTCAGTCATCACTTTCCAGTCTCACACACACGGGCTCACATTGCCATAAAACTAGCCCGAAACATTGCTATGATGTGCCAAATAATAACCACTACGACTGAGACAAGATATGATATGCATGAATAAGACCGAGTACAGAATGTCAATGAATCAAGTGAAATGACAGCAAGAAACGACCACTCGGGTCTCAACAGTATTGGCGTGAACCCTAACATGATATCTAGCATGTTTTACAATACATTTACTTAATCACATGATAGAAACACGGATATCAACAAGAGAGAGTCATTAAGCGGTGCCTAGGGGTGTTCATGGTTCGGTTTGGATCGGTTTTTCCCTTAAAAGAAACCAAACCAAGTAAGTCGGTTTTTCAAATATTAGAACCAAACCAAACCAATTAAGTCGGTTTTTTCTCGATTCGGTTTATGTTGGTTTTTGTCGGTTTTTCGGTTTTTTCGGTTATTTGTCCATTTTTCTTAAATATAAGACATACACTATCAAACACATATTCCGGCGACCACATTTTCAACGTAACACTATCAAATCAATTGCCCTTTGAGAAATCTATTATTTATCAAGATATATTGATGATAATTGAATCGAATAGTAATGAATAATTTAAGGAGTCAATTAAAAATATATTATTTTTAACACAAAATGGATTCTTACACTTAACAAAAGAAAACTACCAATGAAACTAGAATGTAAGGTAAAGAACTATACTAAAAGTGCAAACTATTAACATTTACCATTAAATTTTTGAAACTTTGTATAAAAATATACATATCTAGAATCGAGAATGAAGTTTTCATTCTGTACATGCCAGATCATGAATTAGTAACTGTTTCCAATTTCCAAAAAAAAAATCCCAATTGTGTCGAACTTTCCATTTTTAGAATAGTTATATAGGTGTAATAATAAATTTGAAATAGCTACTCCTATAGTCGGTTTGGTTCGGGTTTTTTTCGTTTTTTTTAATTAAAACCAAAACCAAACCAAATTTGATCGGTTTTTAAAATTCAAAACCAAAACCAAACCAAACCAAAAAGTATCGGTTTTTTTGGTCGGTTTGGTATGGTTTTTGGTTTGGTTCGGTTTTTCTGGTTTTTATGAACACCCCTAGCGGTGCCATGGAATGAACCAGGCCACAATCCTCACGGTGCACTCCCGCACGCCCATCACTTGGCATTAGCGTCACCTTAGTACTAATCACATAACACATAGTTCGGGGTTTTGAACCCTCAGAACCAAGTTTGGAAGCGTTACTTACCTCAAACCAAGCCAAATCCTACTCCGCTACGCCTTTGCCTCTGGTATCGGCCCCCAAACGTCCTGAATCTAACCAAAAGCAATACAATGCAATCAATATAGGCCAAGGAATCAATTCCACACGAAAAACTATCAATTTAGACCAAAATCCCAAAATTCACCCAAACCCGACCCCTGGGCCCACGTCTCGAAATCCGACAAAAATCACAAAACTAGAAACTCCTTTCACTCCCGAGTCTATACATACATAATTCATCAAAATCCGACACCAAATGGTCCCTCAAATCCTCAATCAAAACTCTCCAAAATCCCAAGCCCTAACCCCTCATTTTCACCCTTAATCACCACTATACATGATAAAATCACGGGAAATTACCATAAACACGAGTATTAGGGCTCAAATTACTCACTCCAATGAAAATCCCCTTGAATCCCTCTTCAAATTGCTCCCAAAAGCTCCAAATCCGGATAAAAATGGTGGAAGATAACCCAAAATTTGCGAAGCCTCCCTTTTATACATTTTGCGCAGGCATCTCGCACCTACGACCCTTTTCTCGCACCTGCGCAACCGCTTCCGCGGTCCAAACAACCGCACCTGCGGTTTCCACTTAAAAGTCCAAGACCGCATCTACGCCCCAGGAACCGCACCTGCGGTCCCGCAGATGTGTCAAACTCACCGCATTTGCGGTTCTTCTCTTGTCCCTCAAATTCCGCATCTGAGGCCTCCCCAACGCATCTGCGACCTCGCACCTGCGGTCTCCAATTCGCAGGTGCGGAAATATCAGAAGCAGCAGCTTCAGCTGCACAATCTCAATTCCAACTCCTCAGTTAACCATCCGAATTCATTCCGAGGCCCTCGGGACCTCAACCAAAAATACCAACAAGTCACGTATCACCATTCAAACTTAGTATAACCTTTGTAACACTCAAAAACAACATCAAAACACCAAATCACCCTCGAATTCAAGCCTAAGAACTTCTAAACTTCCGAATTCCGCAAACGATGCCGAATCCTATCAAACCTCGTCCGAATGACCTGAAATTTCGCACACATGTCACAAATCACACTATGGACCTACTCAATTTCCGGAATTTCATTCCGACCACAATATCAAAATTTTCACTATCAACCGAGAATCGCAAAATTCCCAATTTCGCCAATTCAAGCCTAATTCTACCGTGGACCTCCAAATCATATTCCGGACGCGCTCCCAAGTCCAAAATCACCTAGCGGAGCCAACAGAACCATCAGAATTCATATCCGAGATCGTCTACCCATAAGTCAACATTTGGTTAACTTTTTCCAACTTAAGCCTTCTCAAAAGAGACTAAGTGTCTCAATTCACTCCAAAACCATTTAGAAACCGAACCAACTAACACGATACGATCAAATATAACTGAAGAACACAAAAGGGAGCAGAAATGGGGAAAACGGGGCTGCAACTCATGAAACGACCGGCCGGGTTGTTACATTATGGTCCTTTGCTCTCCTTTCTTTTTTCCTCCTTTTTAGCTGTACTAGTCTTAGGGTACGCGCTTTGTGCATGTATTCATATCAGTAAATATAAAAATTTAAAATTATATAAATATTATTAAATCATGTGTAGCTGACGTGGAATTGTTAAGTATTTTTTTGAGAGTATTTCTAGAATTTGATATTGAGTTAATGAATATAATAATTATGAATACTGGGATAATTTATATCTAGTTATAGTTTTTTAGAATGTCTATTTATATTTTATATACATAATTTTTATAGAAGGAACAATTGATTAAAGAGTAGTGGACATACTATTATATACCCAAATATCAAATATAATTTTTCACGAACTTTTTATTTAAATTTTCTTAGAAAATTATTCGAATAGAATACCAAAACCAATCTAATTATATAGCTTGAGTTTTATATCCTTTTGTTGATATGAAGTCTTTTATTGTTTTAATATCGTTACCTTTTGCATCACAAACTTAAAGCTAAATGAGCTGAAAGCGATTATTAACAAAAACCCATCTTAAATCTAAAAGCAGTATAAGTGGTCTAAACTGATAATGCTTGAAACTTCATACTCCTAAGTTTAAATGGAGTTAAAAATAAGGACTTCTAAAACTCAAAGGAATTGAGAAAACAAAGTCCTAAAAAGTAGAAAAATAATTAAATCACTAATTCTTAATATTATATAAATAATTTAATAGTTATTTTTAAATATTTGAAAAACAATTACTGACTATTTTATCTAGTATGAACTCTATTTTTAAATCCTTTGTACTTAGCGTACGTGCTTTGCGTGTGTACCCATATTAATGAATATATGATTTAAAAAAAATACTAAAATATTATTAACTAACATATTTAAGCTATAAAAAAAATTTAAAAATATATAAGTTCTTGAAATGATGAATTTGATATCATTAAGCTAGGCGAGAAGATAAAATTAATAAAAACAATTCAAAAAAAATATTAAATTATATTTAATTCTTAAAATATAACGTTAATAAAAGAGAAAAATATCTTTTCAAGATTGAATTAAATTGTTTTCAACACCAAAAATTCATAACATAAATAAAAGCTTTTATTATTACTGTTATTTTATAATAGAAAAGTTTATTTTCAAGAATCATCAAACTTTACACTTAGGAAGTTCTTAAATCTTTATTAGATAGGAAAATGCTGGGAACACTTTGAACAACTAAATGCCGCTTCTAAATTTTTTTTTACTGCCATTGTAATTTTGCATACTTGATGGAGATGTATGAATAATTGTATCTCAATTTAAATATCAAATGCACATATAAGTTATATGTTACCTAGTTAAATTTAAAAAGGAATTTACACAAGGTAAAAATTCTAGTCGATTATTAGGACTAATGTTGATACCCAATTTTTCCCTATATTATTTTAAAAAATGCATATACATCTTTAAGACCATGCATGAGCATCAATTGATATCTTTCCATGATTTCTGCTTTTTTTCTAAGGATTTTATTAATTTATCCCAGTATTTTATTATATAAATAATTACTAATTGCGTCACAAATGATTATATAATAATTTACTGCTTAATTTTTATCATTTATATTTATACTAAGCTTTAATTATTTCATGAATAGCCACATTTACATTTTTAGGGTTATAATTGCAATAACTTTGCAATAATAGCCCATGTGTGCATAATTACTTTATTTCACCAGAAAATAGCTTTTTATATTTTTATAATATTAAGTAATTATTTAAAATTACTTTTTATGCAACAACAACATTTTTATCATTTATTAGCATTTTTTTAAAATTATTTTATCAATTAATTGGGTATTTAACAAATAGCCTCTTTAAATTTATTTCAATTTCGGACCTAGCCCAAAACGTTACCCCCAGCCCAATTAAAATACCCACAGCCCAAATACCCTGACCCATTTCATAAAACCCGTCCAACCCCCATATCAAATCCTGGCCGTTGATCTCAGAGATCAATAGTCCAGGAATGAGTTACCATTTTTAATTAATCTCCCACCCCCAAACCCTACTCACTTTCCCCATTCCACCGCCTCTGTTTCCCTGTTCTCCTCTCTTTTCTCTCAAGCTCTCCCCTAACCCTAGCCGCCGTCACCGGAAAACACCCCGTTCCATGGGATTTCTCTATGATTTCAGGCCCCCGCCGGCCTCTTACCTCTTCTGTTTGTTCGATTTCTTCATGGAATCTCAAAAGACTCAAACTCATAGTCGACCTAAACTCTTCATTTTTGATGAACCTGCCTTGTGTTCATCACTATGTTTGTGAGTATTGTTATCTTTATGATTATGGCTTGAAACTCCGGTTCTTAACTGGATTTTTCTCGTCTCGCTCCATTTTTTCACAACCCTAATCTCTTTCTACTTGAGTCTATTCAGATCCTCGTAGATCTGAGATGATCTTAAGTTTATCTGGTATTTTCTTTGAAAAACCTTCTGTTTTTCCTTATTATTAGTCGATTTCAATGTTTTCTAAAACTAGGGTTTCCTCTTAAGTTCTCTGCAAAAAGGTTCTAAAGTTTCTAAGTGTTTGAATCTGATTATCTTTACTAGTTCTACTGATTTTTCATGCCTATGTTCTAGTCCCTTGTTTGTTTAATTATTTCACTGTTCGCTTCAATATTTGCCCGTTATTCTTTGTCCTGTCAATTAACAGAGGATAATTGATTTTATCCGCCTAATTAGGGTTTGGAATCATATCTTTCTGTTGAAATTAGTACTTCTCTGTGTTTTTTACCTATTTTCCTTATTTATGACTCCTAATTGGTACTACTTGCCTTAATTAGTTTATTAGCCTGATTTTTAGGTTTTGATTTACTCTAACCGACTTATAAATTGCCTATGACTTATTTCCTCCCTTATTTGAATCTCAACCGCGTCTTTCCCGGATTCTGTTTGGACTAATTAGTTTGGTTTAGCCCCAATTAACTGACCGATTTTTATTTGTATACCTTATTTATGAACTTTATTATTCTTTGCCTTATTTGTTTTACCTTGCTAAGAGCTATATAAACCCTATTCTGATTTCTTTCAAACAGAAGAGCACACTCAGAAAGTCACACCCACACACAAACTCTTGCTCTTATTCACACACACTCTCTATTGCAAATTTTTCTGTTACTTGTGTTTGCTGCACTATCCAGCCGGCTGAAAGCCAAGGCTAGACTATTGGATTCTGCATAATTTCACCTTCCTGTTTGCTATCTCTTAACTGGTATGCCTCCAATTCTATTATCATTCAATATGCTATGTAATTAGACCTATGTGCTTCCTCTTTATTGCTCTTAATCAGCATATCTATCTCCGTTACTATGTCCTATTCAGTATGTTATGTAATCTGTCTGTTGTAGATATCAACCTGCCTCTGCCTGCTTTATGTTTGTCTTAACTAGCATGCCTTAACTCTAGTGAATTTGTCTTGTCCAATATGTCAATATGGTTGTTCCTGTTTGATTCAGGATACTTGTCTACTTGTTTCTCAACTAGCATGCTTTCCTTCCTGTCCTGTTTTATGTGTCTACCTTAACAAGTTCCTGATTAATGATTTCTATGCTCTCAACCCCTGCTGCCTTTTCTGTGTAATTGTCCGATTAGGACTCTGACCCCAACATGCTATTCCCTGTTTAATACATGTCCATATGCTCACCTAGTGATAACTAATGAACTAAGTCAATCCCAGGCAATGTGAAACCTTGTTTGAAGTGATTGTGACTCTGTTCTGTCTGCTGTTTGACTGCTGGAATACATGTTTGAACTCAATCTGCTGAATATGGTCTTGTTTGTAGTTTTAATCTTGTAACCTGTTTCTACTCACTTTTAAATCCAAACTATTTTCCTAAAACTACTTCCTACTTTCATATACTATTTTCAACTCCTGCTCTTAGATATCTAGGGTCCTGCCCCTCTAGTGTGAGCACTGCCTAGGAGTCCATGGAACTCCTCCGAACTCTGACACATTGGGGCAGGCTTTTCTAAACTTGTTTATAAAAACTACTTCTTTAAAAAGGTTCTGGTGTGAGCATTGCCCGGGGTCCCTGAGGCCCTTGGGAACTTTGACACACCAGAAGCCCATTTGGTGTATTATCGACGGCCTATTGGACTCCAGATTTGATTGAAGGCCTGGCTTCCAGGTTTACTTTTGGGCCTGTCAAGGCTCCCTATAGTATAGTAATTTTTATTATGTGATTCATTTGTTTGGGTCTGTAATAATAATTCTTGTAAAAATAGATATGGGGTTATTAGTAAAGCTGGGAGGGATTTTTATATATCTTTGTTGGGATCGGGTAGAAATCATGCCTATAGAATTGTTGCGATTATTTATATGCATTAGAAACCATGCCTATAGGCCTTATCTTCATATTGTCCTGAATTTCCACTTTACATCCTAGAAATCCTGTTATAGGACGTTTATCAATTCTGTATCAAAATTCATGTTCATGCATATTCTCAAGTTTCAATGTGCATTAGAAACCATGCATATAGGATCTTTTTTGGGAATTATCAACTCGTATAACATTCTGCTCACTTAGGTATCATGTCCATTGGAAATCATGTTTGAAATCAACATGAATACTTAGATACCATGTCCATAGGAAATCATATTTAAAATCAGTTTGACAACTTAGATATCATGCCTATAGGGAACGTGTATAAAATTAGTTTCTATGCCGTGAAATAACGCTTGTAATCAGTTTCAGCACCTAGAAAGCATGCCTATAGGGTCTAAAAGATAAAAATCCGCCTGTTAAAATTAATTATTGGTTTATAATTGCGTGCTGATTAACGTTTAGATACCATAGGATTCTGCCCGGTTATCACCTAGGCAAGCCTGTAGGACAATTAAAACTGTGTTTGTTTGACTGCTTATAAACGGGCCCAGCTTCAGTAAGTGATAAAAATCAGTAGGCAAACTAATAAGTATTCACTGCCTCGCCTTAATAAAACTGCTGCATATTCTTTGCTCATTTAGATATCCTGCCTATAGGACCCTAATCGTTTTAAAAATGCTTGTTTGAATAGCGTGCATTTGTTTGTCTATTTGTGGAGGTAAATATGTAAGTGATCTTTTATGTGACAGTCCTACTTTTTTTGTTTGTCGCTTAGTTTTCTCCTTTTAAGCACCATAGGTGAGTCTAGAACCACCTTAAATAGAAGTTCTAAACACCTCCAGGGCCACAGGTAAGGGACGGGTAGTGCATGCATATGATACGTATTCAATGCTGTTAGAACGCCTAGGTAATAACTAAGGGGAGGGTAATCGGGTAGTGAAGGATATGATGACCTGTGCGCTAATGCTATGTGCAGCACCCCAACTTGGGGACGATTACCGAGTATTGCACAGAAGTGATCCTATAGGCTAAAAAACCTAGGACCCCCTTTACTCCTTGTTTTAAACGTAATATCTATTTGTTTAAATTTCTTTTTTTTGCTTATAAGACTAATTCACTTAAATCGAGTTTGGCCGGGACCCATCGTTGTGGACCTCGAGGGGTGCCTAACACCTTCCCCTCAAGGTAATTTCGAGCCCTTACCCAATCTCTGGTAATGTAAACTAGTTCATGAGTTATTTGCTCCGGTGCCCTAACGCACCTTAATCAGTTAGGTGGCGACTCTTCAAATCTCATACCCAATTCCCAAAAGGAAAGGAGTTGTCCCCAAAAAGTCGAAACCCGGACTCCGCTAGAAAAAGGGGGCGCGACAACTAATATTCAAATAAGAAAAAATTTAATAACTAAATTTTAGTTAATTTCAAAATTCTAAATATTAAGATAATAATTAAATTACAAATTCCTCATTTAGCTTTACTTTTAGAAGCATCAATAGTCATAACTCTTTTCTTCAAATATTATAGTAGTTGTTCAACGTTTTTCTTTTATGGCTTTGAATCCAAGTCTAATGTTTTGGTAAAATTTTGAGTTTGTAAAAGTATTGCAACGTAATTTAGTTTATATATTTTGTCCTCAATTAGAACTTTAATTTATACAAGAAAGAAATTTAGTTGATTTTAATGTCTTAAATATTAGGGCTTCCTACATAATAATTCAAATATGGAAAGTTTTAATAAATAAAGTTTTATTTTATTTCAAAGTCCTAAATATTAGGAAAAATAGGTAAATGACAATTTTGTCTAGTGTGAAATCTTTTTTTAAAGGGCAAAAAAGACGAGCGACATTTTGCTAAGGGCCTTCGTATTTTTAAAATAGACTAGTTTCTATGCAACGTGCGTTGGTTAGTCAATTATTTATATGAAGGGAAACCAAATTAAATTAATAACAACAACAACAACAACAACAACAACATTGTAGTGGGTAGAGTGTACGCAGACCTTACCATGTCTTTAAAAGGCAGAGAGGTTATTTTCGGTACCTCGGCTCATGGAGGAAAAAGGGAAGGGGCAACATCAAGCAAATCAGTCTGCCAACCAAAGCGAAAATACAAAACTAACACTATGCAAACAGAAACCGAAACAAGACAACAATAAGAAATAACAGCAATATGGGATAAAAGAAGCTAAGAGATGTATCAAAGGTACTGTCACAAACAAGGACAACACTTGACACCAAATTAAATTAATAAGAGAGATATAAATAATAAAACAACCCCTTAATATACATATATATAAGCTGCAAAATACTATCTAATATTGTTAATTAATCTATTTATTGTCTACAAGCTAATAAAATGCTCAATACACAATAGCTGCAAAATAATATCTAATTTGATTGAATAATCTATATATTATCTCTAAGATATTAGAATGCTCGATATAACAAATGATGTGTTAACCTTTTGCCTAATATGAATTTATGAGGAAGTCTACAAACAATCAAATTCTAAGTTTCTTTTTGCATACAACGGATTCTTGAAGTTTTAAACCATACAAATTCTCGATTACTAAGGGCATGGAACCACTTTGTTTCATTGCCCCAGGCAGAGTTTCTCTAAAGGTAATGCTCAAAATTAATATGGTTACACTAACATTAGTTGAAATAACACTGACCATTGATCTCTAAAGGTACAAAATTTAAACATAAATACTACGTCAATATAAAAGACTTTGATATCCAAAACTAAAAACTATGACGAAATATAAAAAGTACGACACAAAAACAATTACAATAGAAGTTAAGATGTCATTGTTTTTCTCTCTGATTCATACATGACCATAAAGCGTTACTCAATTGCGAAAAACGGGAATAATAGAGAGAACTAATAATACCTTTGGAGAAATTTGTTTCTTTCTACACCAATACCTTTAGATAATAATGAATGATGTGGAACAATGAAATCTTTAATAGGAATAACTGGCTTACTCTTTTCCTACATAGAGTCATGCATTAAATCTGAATCCTACACAAACTGAAGAATTAAATAAGGAAGCATGTTGTTTTGTTGTGAAAAACGGAATAGGCTACGAGGAAAAAGTAGGCGGCAGAGACCACACCAAGAATTTAACCAAAATCGACATATTGTTGTCCAACAAAAAGTAGGTTAGCAAGAAGAAGTATGCAGCGAGAAGTAGAGTCCAAAAAAAAAGAATGTCCCAAAGTCGACTATGTAGCCTCAGTGTATGCTTAGTTTAAATGGAAAGAAAAATCAGCGATTTACAATTATATCCTTAAATTATATAAATATTTAAGGTTATAAAAGTCGATCAATATTTCGAGGTTATTTTAGTCGTCCAACATTTAACATAAATTATTCGTGCTTTTATAATAATATAGATATATAAATTATTTGCAGTAAAATCCACTTCGACTAATTATAAATTTCAAAAGATCTAACAATATGAAAATAATTGAATTGTAGACCCATACAATTTATGAAAAAATGGTTTACTCACCACGCCGCGCCGCACCGCCTGCCATTCATACTCATGTTACGATTAAAATTCCATGATACCAATATTAATTCCTTATCCAATAGAAAATCTTTCAGTGCCTGCTTCATTCATGAGGAAGCCAAGTATTCATTCATGAGGAAGCCAAGTAGAAAGATTGCCTTCTGACTAATGTGTCTATATATCCCTGATCCTTTCCCTGCGAGATCAACTTCATTTTTAAAACCTGATGTAATAATTTGAACTCCTTACCTTTGGTAATTCTTTTGAATTGTCTCTCACCCATTTCATATATCCAATTTATTTCTAAAAACAGGATAATTTCTGGACACTAAACATAAAAAAATGAATTATTTTTTTGCAAAGATTTTTCAGAAAAATATTTTCCTAATTCGTACCAAAGACACTACAACCTGAGGGATTTATCCAAGAGAAATGATTTATTTACTGAAGAAAGCCAATCGAAAATGGCCTAGTGACAGGATAATGACCTGATTATCAGCGAACTCTTTTTCTGTAACAAAAATATATCACTACTAGAAAACTGCCAAAGCCGTTCAAGAATACCGACCGAAATTGGCCGGAAATATAGAAAAACCGACCGATTTTCGACCGACTTTAATCTATCGAAATAAGGTTGCTCGCTAACCTCTAGCGACCGAAGTCGGTCGCAAATTCCCACCAATCGCGGTCGGTTAAATTAGCTGACACATGTTCTAGGGAAACTAAAAATACTGACCGTCGTCGCTCGGTATGTTAGAAAATAATTTTATTTATTTTTTAGTTT
Organism: Nicotiana attenuata; assembly: GCF_001879085.1. Lineage (NCBI taxonomy): Eukaryota > Viridiplantae > Streptophyta > Magnoliopsida > Solanales > Solanaceae > Nicotiana > Nicotiana attenuata. The sequence goes on from NW_017673303.1 coordinate 88,435, forward strand.
AGCGACCGATATCGGTCGATATATTAATTTTACATTTTATTTGAAAATGTAACATTCGAACCGAAATTGGTCGGTATTATTAAAATATAATAAATTTGTAAACATAAATTTCGACCGACTTCGGTCGGTAATTCTTAATCCTGGAGATTTTACATTGCAGATATCGATCGATTTCGGTCGGTATTTTTAAATTCTTGGGAATTTAATATTCAAATTTTCGGCCAATTTAAGTTGGTATGCAGTCGATTTTCTGGGTAAAAATTTGATACAATATTGCTGGTTTAAAGCTACACCACATGCCAATAACAACCAATAACAACCTATAATGGCAGCATTACATTGCTGCCATTCAACCACAACCAGGGCTGGGCTTATATCGGGTATAACTCATAGTCCGAACCGATAAAATGCTATTGGGATATCGATATCGGGTTATTGGGTAAATAGTTTGATAACGGTTTAATGTTATTTGACTAATGGGTTGTCGGTTAGGGTCTCGATTTGCCCAATTTATTAACGGTTTAACCGATAGCCCAATAAGCTTTAACAAAATTATAATTTTACCCACTAAATATATAAAACCACCTTATGGCTTCATTCTCTCATTCTCTCAATTCTCTCAGTAGTTACTCTTCATCTTCTCACCTTAATCCTTAGGGTAAGCTTTAAACTTTTTTGAATTTCTCATATTAATTCTTCAGTTAAGATTTTTAGTTTTAAATTTTAAAGAATTAATTGCTCAGATTTTTAGTTTTTCTATTTGTTTCTTTTGTTGCACTGATTCTTAGTATTTACAAGATTAGGATTTTATTATTTTCCTGTGAATTATGCCCGCCCGCGGTGAGATAGTTAGTAAGATTAGATTGTTGAATGTCTTATCCCTTACTCCTATTAACTTATAAATTGAGATCATTCATTGAGATTTTCAAATGCAAAGAAAGTTTTATTTTCTAAGTTGAAATTTAATCCCTCTTATCTTAAGAGCAAAAATTCAATTCGTTTCTCTTAATAGTTTGATCACAATTTCTATAATAAAAACATGAATTTTTTTGGATAGTTTTTATTCTTATCGGATAAACCGATAACCGAACCGATAAGGATCGATAACCGACTGACCGATACCCGATAACGGATATCTTATCGGTTCCGTTATCAGCTTAGTATATTTATAAACCGATAAATGATATGATGAACCAATAACATTCACAACCAAAACAAACCAACCGATGGCCACACCTAACCACAACCAATAACAACAATAACAATAACAATAACGCAACTACAACAATAACAAAAATAATTCAATAATAAAACAATTCAATATCAAAACTGGATCAACAATGTTGCAAAAATTACAAAAAAATAAACTATTCACAAGTTCAAGACTTCACATATAATACAAACATCATTCAAGGAGTATTTTGTATTGCATCGTCTATACTACTAGAAGCTTCATTGTCGGCACGGTTTGAAGGATCACGATGAGAAGGAGTAGCATCTGGGAAAGACTCACGAGATCGGGGAATCGATAAAGCCCTACTAGCAAGAAGATTGCCCAGCTGACCTTGAAGGGTATCAAATTGTTGATTTCTCTTTTCTAGCTGACCTTGGAGGCTATTAAATTGTTCATCTCTCTTTTCTTCTCTAATCTTTTCCTCTTCAAGCTCTGCTGACAAATTCACAATATTCTTCTCCATAGCTGAGCGAGTCGACCTATCAAGTGCCTCGCCCTGCGCGGAAGTCCCTATACCTTGCAATCCAGCCTTGTAGCGCCTAAATGATCTCTCTGGAAGGCGGTATGCTGTCCCCTTTTTAGGACCACCGACAACATCCAACCAAAGCCTTTGTGCTTCTTCGTTTGAAATAGAAGGTGGGTCACCCTGCTCATTTTGTGGCTGACTCTGACTGTACTCCTCCAGAGTAGTCTTATAGCGACCCTTTATTTAAAATATAGAAAATTATTAATTCGATAGTATTATAAACATAAATTTTAATTTATAGTAGTTGTGAAACTTACATAGTCTCCACCGGGTCCTCGACCGATCTACTTGGATCCGTTGGGGCTTTCTTCTTCCGGAAGTGAGTCTCCATGAAAAACTCATCGCGAGTCAGCTTCCTCCCATATTTTTTTCCCAGAACTAAAATAAAACTTGTTAACTAAATTGAAATAAATATAGTTCGAAAAATAGATTTTAATTCTTTAAGGAATTACCAATATTCTTCTCGGGGTCCCCATGCTCCTTGCACCCACACAGTGCAAGGAGCCACCCTTCTCAGATGCTCGAGCCTTCTGTCTCTGTTCTATCTTCTTCTCGAAATCCTCAGTGGCCCACTTCTTTAGTAGATCCTCCCATAAATACGGTAGAACCCATGAAGGCTTCTTGTTTTTCTTTCGAGCAGAACAAAAGAAATCTGCTAGTCTCATACGACATTTGAATTCAAAATTTGTAAGAATTGCACTGTTATGTCAGTCCTCCCATGCACGCTTAGTATGCAAATGAAGTGTGTAATGTTGGATGAAAATATTGTTAATATAACACTTAAATAAATAATAATTGTATTAAACCTTAAATTGGTTGAAAATTTGCTGTACGAGCTCCGGTGAAAAATCACTCCAAGTCGCATAGGGTGCATCATACAACTGGCCAATGGCTTCAATGATTATTTATGTATTCTAATGACTAGGTATGAACCTGCAATATCGCAATTATATTATATAAAGGGAAAATTTCCAAAATTGCCCCTATACTATGGTATGTTATTTAATTCTGCCATCCGTTATACTTTTCATCCAATCTAGCCCCTACCGTTAATCAAGTTTTTAAAATTACCCCTAACCGTAACAGATCTACACCGTGGCAGCTGACCCCCTCAATTTCATCCATGTCAGCTACCATGTCAGCTGCCAAGTCACTCGATTCCACCAAATTAAAACCCCACAGACCCATTGAAGTAGACATGTTTGGAAAACAAAGACCTGACAACAGTTCCTTCCATCCCATTCCCCCTTCTGTTCTCACTCCTCCCCTTCTCAACTAACTGGCCAAATCTCTTTCCCGAAGAGAGAACTTTAGGATTTTCTCGATTCTTTAATTGTGTTTGATGGCATGGGTGCTCAGAGGTGGGTTCTAAAGGTGGTGGATGATGACAATTTTATGGTGGTGGTGGAAATCTGCAGTGATGGCGGTAATGGTGGATGACATCAATTCTTCTTTAGTTCTTTTTTTTGGCTGATACAGAAAAAAAAAGACCAGTAGCAGGGGCTGAATTTAGGAGGGATTCTGAAAAATCTGATTGGCGGATAAGGCTGAAGATGGAGGTTCCGACAAGAACCAGTGGACGTTTTGACGTAGAAGGAGGAACCGAGTGTTAGCCGGCACTTACAGTTGCAGCACTTACCGTTGTTGGAAGAGACTATACTTTTGTTTTAATAGGTAACATAAAAAAGATGAAGATCTTGGCAATGACGACAGTGTTTAATGGTCTTGGAGGGAGGGGTAAAAGTCTGGTATGTTGATTGAATTTCGGATCAATTTCCGGCAAAAAACCTCTTTTTATTTTCTTCCTCTTTTTTTTGTCTCTCCTTTTCCAGGTTCTCAGCTCTGATAATATTTTGCCTCTACATTGAGGGTCATTTGAAGCTGACAGGATGATATTGGGTCATGGTGCGGCGAAGTTGATGGTAGAAATAAGATTTCGGTGATGGTATAGTAGTATGACTTAGGAAGATGGAGTTGTAATTGGGGATACTTCCTGGGTCTGTGGGGTATTAATTTTGTGGGGTCGAGTGACTTGATAGTTGACATGGCAGCTGACATGGATGAAATTGAGGGGGTCAGCTCCCACGGTGTAGATCCGTTAGGGTTAGGGGTAATTTTAAAAACTTGATTATCGGTAGGGGCTAGATTGGACGAAAAGTATAACGGGTGGCAGAAGTAAACAATATACCATAGTAGAGGGATAATTTTGGACCTTTTCCCTTAAATAAACAAGAGTAACTATTATAATGCAGGAAAAACAAGAAGTAATAAATAAATCTTACCTATTGCTCTCAGGCCTGATGATCATCCTATGATTATACAGCATGCATCTGGATCATCATCCTCATGTGTATCTGAAGCATGCGTAGAAGGGGAGGCATCTGGCTCAACGCTACTATCCCGAAGGCGAAGTCATGAAATGCTAGGAGACGCACACCATGGAGAGGAAGACGGGATCGCTGATGATGATGGCTGTGATTTAGACCCTTGCTGCAATCTAGATGGCTCCAGCTGGTGGTGAAGAAAATGGAGTAGATGACGAGCGTATCACCATATGGCCCTGTGACTTCTGACCTGATGTAGCGATGTAACTATATGTAGGATTATGTGGAGGAATTGGGGTATACGTGTGGTAGAGAATGGTAAGAATACCGTTGGGAGGACGAATGGTAGGTAATCTGATGTGTATATAGATGTTGTGGAAAAGATGTGTGCCTAGAAGATTGCTGCTGGCCATTTTCAGCGGAGGAATGCGAGTGAGGAGCGGAAGGAAGCGAGGTTGTAGCACTATCCACATGATCAATACGCCTCTTATCCTTCCTAGACCTACCTCGACCCATACCGGTCATCTGCATAAATGTAACGAGCCGATCGATCTTTTTGAGTATTGTAGCCCCGTTCCCCTATTTATTGCTTCTTCTATATTCATTTGTGGTTATGTGACTTGTCGGGGTGGTTGGTCTGGTTCTAGGGATGATTCAGAGTGAATTGAGACACATAGTCCCAATGTTGGAGGCTTAAGTTGTTAGAGTTAATCGGAGTTTGAATTTTGTGTAGACAACTATGGAATGGAGTTTTGATGGTAGCTTCGTATGGTGATTTTGGACTTAGGAGTATGTTCGGATGTTGATTTGGAGGTCCGTAGGTCTTTTTGACTTGAATTGGCAAAAATTGGAAAATTAAAGGTTTGGAAGGTTGAGAAGTTTGACCGAGAGTTGACATTGTTGATATCGGGTTTGAATTTCAGTTCTAGGGGTTGGATTAGGTCCGTTTTGTACAAATTGGAGGTCAATCAGAGTTGGTTTGGTATGATTTGGCATTAGCTTTAAAAGTTTGGAAATTCATTAGTTCATTAAGCTTGAATTGGGGTGCGATTTGTGATTTCGATGTTGTTTGATGTGATTTGAGGCTTCGACTAAGTTCGTATCATATTTTAGGACCTGTTGGTATATTTGATGGGTCCCGGGGCCTCGGGTGTGATTCAGACAAAGTTCGGCTTCATTTTGGTCTTATAGAACTGCTGATCTGATATCTGGTGTGTCCTTCATCGCGATCGCGACATGGTGGTCGTGTTCGCATAGTGTTTAGGTGGCATATGGTTTTATTATTCGCGTTCGTGAAGGTTAAGAGGGCTGTGCATCGATCGCGAGAGTAATGTCGCGTTCATGTAGAAGGATGAGGCCGGCTTGGGCACCAGGTGTTAAGCCTTCGCGTTCGCGGGCAGGGAGGCGCGTTCGTGTAGGTAAAGCACTGTGAGGCATCGTGTTCGCAGCCTGGTTATTGCGTTCGCGTAGGAGGTTTTGTTAGCGGGTAATTTTTGTTCTTCGCGAACGCGAGGCAATTTACGCATTCGCGAAGAGGAGCATCTGGGCAGCAAATTTAATAACCCAAATCGAGGGTTAGAGTTATTATTTCATATTTTGAGTTGTAGAACTCGGTTTTAGGCGATTTGGAGGGAATTTTCAAGATTTTGGGTAAGTGTTTTTTTTACTTGAATTCGTTATTATTTCATGATTCCATCCTTGTTTTTATCATCTAATTAGTGGATCAAAATGAAGAAATGGGGGATTTTGTGGAATCTTTTCAAAAATTAAAAATGGAGGTTTGAGGGTCAATTTGTTGTTGGAATTGGATGATTTTGGTATGGTTGGACTCGTAATTGAATGGGTGTTAGGATTGTATAAATTTTGTTGGGTTCCGAGGTGTGGGCCTATGGTTGACATTTTGATTTTTGTTAAAGATCTTAGCTTTATCGTATGGAATCAATTCCTATAGCTTGTATTGATTATATTAAGTTATTTGTGACTAGATTCGAATGGTTTGGAAGCTGATTCGCGAGGCAAGGGCTTGTTGGAGTAGTGAGTTGCGTGCTTTGAGGTAAGTAACACTTCTAAACTTAGAACTGAGGGTATATATTCCGGGTACCACTATTATATGAGTTGTGTTGGGGTGACACACATGCTAGGTGACGGGCGTGTGGGCGTGCACCGTGGTAATCATGATCCGGTTGATTCTTTTGTACTGTGTTGTCATCAAGTCTTGTTCTATCCATGAAATCTTTACTTGTTATAGTAATTGAACTGTGATTCATATTAGAAACCATGTTTAGGCTATGTGCTTATTCTCTTGAGACCTAGTGAGGTTATTTCTGCTATTTTGAGTTATCTGCTTTAACTATAATTACGTACTCAGTCATAATCATTCATTTGCACATCATATCTCAGTCTCTGTTATCAGTTACTGTTATATCATATGTTATTATTGTTTGGGATGAGTGCTACAAGACTGTGAGCCATTGAGACTTGAGAGATGGATGATTGAGGTGGTCTTGAGAGCCGGGATGTGAGTGTTATTGTGGATCGGGCTGCATGCCACAACATGACTTATTGGCTTATTCATCATTGTGGATCGGGATACACGCCAAAGAAGGCCTTATAGGCTCTATATTAGTGCTAGGACAGGATCCGCCCCACCGGAGTCTGACACACCAGCAGTGAGCGCAGGCATAATGATTTATACATGTGCTTTGGTAAGGGGCATTGATGCCAGGTACCCGTACAATGCTGAGTGATTAGTGGGCATTTGAGACAGACATATTGTGTACTTTGAGAGTGTGAGTTCCTGGAAATATCACTATGAAATCGTATATTTAACATGCATAATGACATGTAGGCATAGAGAAGTACCATTCCTCATGCTAGCTGTACTAGACATATTCTTATTAGTGTTGGGCTTTAATTGTAACTTGAAAGCATATCTAAATTGTTGTACCCTGAACGAGCTGATTATGGAATTTCTATGAGTTATTTATTGTCATTGTCATTATATTTGGTTTTGACTGTAACCTTCTGAGCTCGTCACTGCTTTCAGCCCAAGGTTAATTCTATTATTTATTGTGTACATGAAGTCAATTGTACTCATACTACACTTTGCACTTCGTGTGCAGATCTATGTACATCTGGACGAGGTGATTGCTAGATCTTGCTAGTACCTGATCGGTAGACTTTGAGGTATCTGCTATGATGCCCGCAGACCTTGACTCTCCTTACTTTTATTTACGTCAGTACTGTCCTACTACTCAAACAGTTGTACTAGAGTTTTGGTTATGTTGATACTTAGTAGTTCTCATGTTCTTGTTGACACCAGATTTTGGGGTGGTTGTAGTAGTATTTCAGTTATTTGTATCAGATATTCATGAGATTTCTGTTGTTGAGTTTATTAGAGCATGTTTTATTCAAATGTTTAGTTTTATGTGATTGTCGGCTTGCCTAGCAAGTGTGTTAGGTGCCATCACAACAGGTTAAAATTTTAGGTCGTGACAGTAAATTAAAGAAAATGTTAGAATTGAGAATATAAATCTATATAAGCCGAGAGCGCTTGTAAAAACTAACATGCTATTAGTGTTTGAATTATCCTTCCTCGTTCAAAAATTCTTCCTCTTCACTTATTTCATTGTCATCAGCTGATTCTTCATCCTCATTTTCTATGGTTGTTATTTTCTCCATAACAACTTCTTCTAATATGCATTGAGGATGCTCTAAGTCATTTTCTAACTGATCGTCCACTATTTGGTTAACACTTGAGGTATCATTTTGGTAAGCAACATCTAGCACATTCTCAACTTCCACCCTACCAACAGCCTTAATTTTGATTACAACCAACCAATCAGACTTATCCCTTCGCAATGGATATGGAGAATAATACACTTGCCTAATATTTTCTGCAATTATAAAAGGAACATAGCAATCATACTCCCTCTTTATTAACCTCAATTATGCTGTACTACGAGTGTACATTTGTACCCCTTCTAGGTGTTGGGTCAAACCACTTGTATCGGAAAAGTATGATCTTCTTATTTGGCCAACTTGTGATAATTCTAGAATCTCTTTGATCACACTATTATAATCATTATCCCCATCCCGGTTGCCTTCACCACCTTTAACCCACACCACACTGTTATTGCTTTTTTTATACTTCGAGCATTCCTCAGTATGAAATTTGTAACCATTCACATACTTAGATATAGTTGTAACCGTAGGTGCAGGTCTCTAAGATATATCTTTCAAAAATTGATTAACACTGTTGTTTGGATTATTGACCTACATATTGTTGACATCCAATTTTGTCCCTCCTTCCTTCCAAGCTATTTCTTTAAGCTTCTAATATCACCAATAATGTCAGAGTTATCATTATAAACTAGATCTTATTATTATTATTATTATTATTATTATTATTATTATTATTATTATTATTATTATTATTATTATTATTATTATAATAGTTATTATTATTATTAAAATTATTATCATCATCACAAATTACTGTTATTATTATTATTATTATTATTATTATTATTATTATTATTATTATTATTATTGTTGTTGTTGTTGTTGTTGTTGTTGTTGTTGTTGTTGTTGTCACAAATTACCCCTTTTGCGAGTGTAACGACCCGGCCGGTCGTTTTGAGCATTTGCACTTCGCTCGGTTGTTTGAGGGCATGAGTAGCTCCGTATGATGTATTATGACTTATGCGAACCATCGGTTTGGGTTTTCCGGTTAATCGGAATTGCTTTGGAAGAATGATTCTCAGCTAGAAGCTTTAAATTTGAAAGGTTTGACCAAGTTTTGACTTTGTAGTATTTGACCTCGGATTGGATTTTGATGGTTCTGTTAGCTCTGTTGGGTGATTTTGGACTTAGGAGCGCGTCCGGATCGTGATTTGGAGGTCCGTGGTAGAATTTGGCTTGAAATGGCGAAAGTTGGAATTTTAGAAAGTTTAACCGGGAATGGACTTTTGATATCGGGGTCGGATTCCGATTCTGGAAGTTAGAGCAAGTCTGAAATGTCAAATGTGACCTGTGTGCAAAATGAGGTCAATCGGACGTGATTTGATAGGTTTCGACATCGTTTGTGGATGTTGAAGTTTCAAAGTTCAATGATTTTGAATTGAGGTGTGATTCGTTGTTTCGATGTTGTTATGTGTGCTTTGAGGCCTCGAGTAGATTCGTGTGATGTTATGGGACTTGTTGGTATATTTGGTCGGGGTCCCGAGTGGCTCGAGTGAGTTTCGAACGACGTTCGAATAATTTTCATTTCATGTTGCATTGTTGAAGGCTGCTGGTTCTGATGTTTGCGCATCTGCAGAAGAATGAACGCAGATGCGAGCCCGCAGATGCGGACAGTTAATCGCAGAAGCGAAGTTTGGGTTGGAGAACTGGAGTCGCAGGTGCGAAGATTTTCCCGCACCTGCGTGGTCGCAAAAGCGGGAGTTTTGGCGCATAAGCGGTTGTTGCGCAGGTGCGATGGGCTTTTCCGCACCTGCGATTGCGCTGATGCGTGGTATGGATCGCAGAAGCGGGGGTGCAGTTTTAGTGTTTTACCGCAGAAGCAGAGTTTTGGTCACTTCTGCGACACTGCCGATGCGGTTATGTGTCCGCAGAAGCGGAAGTGCTGGGCAGAATGATAAATACAAGGGTTCGCGATTTTGGCTTCATTTTAACATTTCCAAGCTCAGATTGAGGCGATTTTTGGGGCAATTCTCACCATATGAATTGGGGTAAGTGTTCTACACTCGGTCTTGGTTATATTTGTGAGCACGTGATTTTTGCCCTTTATGAATTACTCCTACAGAATCCCAAAGAAATAGATTTTTCTTTTAATTATTTGCCATTTTGGGAATTTTTGTGGAATTTTCTTAATTGTTTGCATTTGTCTGTGCATGTTTAATTTTATTTAATCCATGAAAATACAAAAATATCATGCATTGCATTTAGAATTTTATTTTTACATTTTTAGAATTATTCAGTTATTATTTGTTTTATAACACTTTGAAAAATCACAAAAATAGCGTGTTTCTACATTTTTGTCTTTTAATTTCTAGCTTATTGATTTTTCTCTTTTAATTTAGAACTAAGTATTGTTTATAGTTTTTATAACTAACTAATTAGTTTAATTTCACACTTTTGGATAATTTAGGATTTTTAATTTGTAGGATTTTAATTAAAAGAAAAGAAAAATTAGAAAATAAAAGAAGGAATTGAAAAATGTTTTGTCTTGTAAATATGGGGCCATTTTTCAATTGAAATCCGCCCAATATCCCCAATCCAGGCCCAATTACCCCCATACCCGGTCCAAATTATTAGTCATTAAAGACCTTTGAAACGACGTAGTATGGGGGCGACACTACATCGTTTTGAGTTTAGTTATGTCAAATTGATCTTAGCCTTTCGTCTTCCATCATCCAACGGCCAGGGAGGCTTCATTAAACTCGTATAATACTGTCCAAAATAACCTAGGACCAAATACTCCTCAATCTCTCTCGTCTCCGACCTAAACCCTAGAGAATGCGCCGCCCTGTAATCCCTAAGTCACCTCCGGCGGCGGCGCCACCCATTCAACCCCAAACTCTGCCTCCACAACCCCCACACCCCATGGAATATGAATCCATCATCACATATCCTCAAATCCCCACCAAATCGGGTCAGTTTCAGATCTAAAAGAAGAAGAAGAAAAAGAAAATCTCCCCAAGTCTTCGAGTTAACGATTAGGGCTGAAATTGGTACTGATCGTCTGTTCTCGACGAGAACACGCGATTGATGCCAATTTCGGGTCAAATCGAAGTCGCCGGGGGTTTGTCAAGCCCTGTTCGTGTGACCATTTAGGTATTTCTGTTCTTTTCTCCTTCTTCTCCGTCCTTTGTTTTGTTCTCGTCCCCGTCCCCTTTTGTTTCTTCTATTTTCTTTCTTGTTTACTGCTTTAAAGTCGTTTTGTTTGCATGATTAGGATCGAGTCATTTCAGTGTGTGATGTTTAGATTAATCTCTCTGTAGTATTTGCTAGTTTTCTTTTTACTTCTTTTCTTTTTTTTTTAGTTCTACTTCGTGTAAAGATTTGGTGTCTAAAACTTCAAAAATGGAGTCATTTTGGTTTTCTTAATCTACCTGAGAATTCATTGGCCTAAAACTGAACTTGGCTCGCTAAAATGCAAGAAGCCCAAAGAGCTGTTGAAGCTCGTTGTTACAGGGGGCCCAAAGGCATTTGGGCAATTTGGTTCAAAGGCTTAGTATGAAGGTAATTAGTAAGTCTGGTAAGGGTATTTGGGGAAATTTAAATAGGAGAATCTTCAGTAACCAACTCAGGAAATTTCTAGGAAAGTGAGATTAGGACTGTTTTGAAAAACTGATTTTTAAACCAAGGATTCAATAGCAAAAATGAAAATTTAAAAAGGAGTAAAGGGCAAAAACTGAACTCATTTCTGCTGCCCTAGAACTCCTCTATAAAATACCATTTCTTCACTCTCAAGGCAGAGATTTTAGAGAGGAGAACACTAAAAATCAGAAAATGGCTGAGAGGGTTATTCTGAAAATACGTTGAAATTTCTACATCTTTTGGGGTTGAAATTAGTTCTGAATCTGCTCCTTAGTCTTGAGTGTTAATTGGAATTCAAAAAGCTTCGAAGAAATCTTGTTTATATGGGTTAAAATGGTCTAAAGAGTTGAATATGGCTGTGTTTTGGAGCTGTTGATTCATCTGCTCTATTGCTGTTGCTAAATCCTCATTTATCTTTGGTTTCTTTTGGATATCCAGGTACCTCCTTGGACTCTACTCAATGTGAAGCTCAAAATTGACATGTAATTGAAAAATGTGGAGTTTATGCATAATATCAACTGATTTGGTTTAAAATTTAGCCTTGTTTTCTGCATTACTTTGTTTTTACTGTATGACCTATTGTGTTTGCCTATGCTGTTGGCAGTACCTTTCTAAGGGCTATATTAAGTTTCGATTCAACATGTAGATTTAGTCTTCCAGTCAATTACATTATATTTAGACTTCAGTTTTGTTAATAGGACTTTTGTTGTTGTGTATTTAATCATGGACCGTCAGAGTATGGACTAAAACTTTGGTGAATAATATTTAGTTTGGTGATGATGTTGGATTCAAGTCAGCTTTCATCATTAACTTTGTTGCTTTAAAAATTCAATTTTCAGTGTTTGAATGGATTCATAGATTACTGTTGTATTGTAATATCGTGTGTGAATGTCTGAAGCATTCTACTGTTGGTTGCACTACATGTATGGAACTTACCATCAATTAACAGTGGTTTTAATCTTTAAAAAATACATGTGGCCTGAATATTCACTAAGTAGTAGTGGTCTAATGTTCTGCAGTTGAGATTTGCATTAGGTGTTGAGTTTCATTTGGTTTTTGACGAAATCAGTTGGTTTAACATAAATTGAAGCTTGGATAATCAAAGTATGGATGTAATGTGGTTTAATAACATTTAAGGTCTCCTGTATGTCAAGTTGCTGCATACTGATGATTAGGCTCATTTGGTTTTTCTCTTAGATTTGCATGTCAGCCTTGCATCGTATGGGCTCGATCTTGGGTCCTCTGTCTTCAGTTTGTGTTTTATTTTTTGTAAGGTTTGGGCTTCCTTTGGGTCTGAACNCTCAACTCACGTTGCCTTCTGCACCAATATGGAAATTTTCAATAAACTATTGGGCCTGCTGCCAGGCCCAGGCTTTTGAATATATATGGATCGGATCTCCTTTAATACTAGCCCGTCTGATTAATGAGCTTAGTTTGAACATTGCCTTTAAAATTTAATAATTTTGCCCTTAGCCTTTTCATTAATTAGTTCCTCTTAAAATTAGAATCGAGGTGTGCCATAGTGCAAAATTAGATAACCCATGTCCCTCGGATAATTAATATGAATTCTTTTAAAATTGAGGTGTGCCATTAGTTGAAATTTCCATGGCCCTTGCATAAATACAAAATTAGTTTAGAAATGCCTTGAACTCTCATAGTTTGCTTTAGGTGCGTTTAATTAAATAATTGTCATAGCTACGGGTACGGTTCCCGTGACGTAGTTGTGATGCCTAATTTCTAAAATCTGGGGGTACATTTATGTGACCCGGCCACAATTTAATCTTGTTAATAAAATAAACATGTTGTGGATCGTGGGTACGGTTCCCGTGACATGATTCGCAATGTGTAATTAAATAATTGGTTGTATAACAATTGGATTACTAAAAGCTGTTTTAAAGGAATAAAATGCACCTAGGTTTCAAGAATATTTTAAAATCAGATAAATAGGCCAATAATAATAGCTGAGCGACCGTGCTAGAACCACGGAACCCGGGAATGCCTAACACCTTCTCCCGGGTTAACAGAATTCCTTACCCGGATTTCTGTGTTCGCGGACTATAAAACAGAGTCAATCTTTCCTCGATCGGGATTTGAACTGGTGACTTGGGACACCATAAATTATTCCAAGTGGCGACTCTGATTTATAAATAAATAATCCCGTTTCGATTGTCACTTAAATTGGAAAAAACTCCCTTATATACCCTTCCGGGGTAGGAAAAAGGAGGTGTGACAGCTCTGGCGACTCTGCTGGGGACAAGAACCCAGAGCTTCTGGTTCAGGGTTCAAGAATTCGAGCTTAGAATAATTGTTGTATTTGTCTTTGTTTATTATCTGATTTTATTACATGTTTGGGCCTGATGTGCTAAATGTTGCTTTTACCGCTTTGGTATTATCCGAACTGTATATAAACTGCTACGAAACCCCTCTCTTCTCTCTTCTGAGGAGTGCACGCTGGCGTGACGTCTTTCTGTTGTGTCATATCCCAAATTAGAACGAGGTTCGGACAAGTTGCAAAGCCGGATGATCTTTCGGTTACCGGTACGCTCCGCCCCCCCCCACCCCCCCCCGGCTCGAGTTGTCCGCTCGAATAAGCCAGGTCTAGAAAAATACACCCAGGTTTTAAACCTAGAATAACTCAGCCTCATGCCGGATCCCTAGTAGGAACGCTTATTTGCATCATTTGCATTTGACTTTGGGGACTCAACACAGGGGTTGGGTCCGTCTTGGACAGGTGTACCCAAAAATAAAAGACCATCCTGATGCATCCTATGTGCTACATGTTGCATTTCTTCAAGGGTAAAAGGGTCATTTGGCGGACCAATGATGGTTGAGGGTAAATGAGAAAAAGAAAAGAGGGTGAAGTGTGAAAATAAAGCAAGTAGGCCCAGTTATGTTTTCTTTCACATTTTTTTAAAGAAAAAGACAATAAAAAATGAAAAATCCAAAAACATGTTTTCAAAAAGAGTTTACATGTTTCATCATTTTCAAGGAAAAGACAAAAAAAAATATTTTCTCTAAATTAGTTGTTTTTTTTATTTCTCGCCTGTATCCAATCTTCCCGAACTACGCATACCTGATTCTCGTCTTTCGGGGCGTGATACGTAGGCAACCCACATAGGGTCCGGTCTTCCTAGTGAGTTTAGGTTCTTGGCTTCGCGGGGTCTTAGCCAAATCTTGCATTTTTAGCCACTTTTAGCCACATAGGTTAATTTTAGAAAAATAGTCACAACCATGTCTTGCATGTGTCTAGTAGGGAATGTTATTGTCTTACATAGTGTTGGTTTCAGTTTTCTCATACAGGTGTGGGTCTATTTACCGGAGTTTGAGCATGGAAGACACCCCAGGACCATCCAGTCAGGATCACTCATCCAGGAGTTGCTTAAGAAGATGTTTTTTTTTATTTATTTATTTTATGTTTTGTCGTCTTTTACTTTCTAGTTTTGTACAGTAATGTCGAGTCTTTTGTTATTGTACTTTCTACTTTGTATTTGAAAAAGTGTGCTGTAAATCAAAAAAAAAAAGATTTTGCGTTTTATATTTCCGTTAGAAGGTTCTTTAGAATACTAATTCTAGGAATAAAAAAAAATCATTTGAGGTGGTTTTGCTTTATTGAATTAAAATTGCTTTTATATTTCCTTTAGTATATTAAGATTAAAAATTCAAAAAAAGAGAGAATTTTCTTTTCATACCTCTTTAGAAGTTTTCTTTAAAAAAATAAAAATTTCAAACATCCAAAAAAAGATTTTCTTGTAAGGTTGTTACAATTTAAGTGAAATAACATTTGCTCGTTAAGCTTGAGTTTAGAATAGGTTGTAGAACATTAAGTCCAGAAAATTCAAAAAAAATTTGCTTCTTTTATTTCTCTTTTCTCGTCAGAGTAGTCACTAAAAAGAAAACAAAAAAAAAATGAGAACGTTAGTTTGCTTCCTTTATTCCCGATCTTCCCGAACTACGCAAAGATCTGATTCATGCGGCGTCATGATACGTAGGCAACCTACATAGGATTCGATCGAATTATTTTTTTTATTAAAAGAAAAAAAAAGAAGAAGAAAAAAGAGAGAAAAAAAAGAGATGAAATTATGGGATGTGAGAAATGAGAGGAAAGAAAAGAGTGATAATTAGGAAAAAAAAGGAAGGAAATGAGCAAGCAAGTGCTAGAAAATCAAAGAAAAGAGAAGATTGAAATGGATAAATTGGGACGATGCCATATGACCTTTATACCCTCGAAGTCATGTTAGAACTGATAATTGTGACTAAGTGCATTGCACATAATGTGAGATTATCTTATATTAAATGCCCTAACGCTAACGTGATGGCCTCATTTTGTTATCTTCATAGCAGAAGGGTGGTTGGCTTGTGGTTCTTAAAGTAGTAACTCCTCTCTACAACATAAAGTCAAAAGGCAATGGCAGACAGCAACAGAATCAAGTTGGCTGATACGGGACCCAAAAGCAATTGGTTGAACAGGACAGTGGGTTGGCTGATGAGGTAAGGATGTTAAGACAACACATGACGGACATGTATCAGGCCTGGATGACTGGGAAGGCACCACCCCCGCCACAACCTAGCTTCCTAGACGCTGCCCTCACCCGAACTCCAGTCATAGTGCCAGATGATCCCCCATACTCTCCAGATCCACCCGCTTATCACAGCTTTCCCAACCACCCTAGTAGCCCCATCACTCGTCTTCCAGTTACCTTTCCCCAAAATTGCCCTCCTGTCATATCCGCTATCCCCAACAATGAACACCCATTCAAAGCTCATGATGCCCAATATTACCCCTCAGAGGTTGCCCACAAGGTTCCTGACTCATACAATCAGAACCCTCAGAATGAGCCTCATGTTGAAAATGAAAAGGTCACAGGAAAAGAAGGGCAAGATGAGATATCCAGGAAGCTGAAAGGTATAAAACAGTCCTTAAAGAACATGCAAGGGATGGGAGACCAGGTTAACATGTCTTACAAAGAATTGTGTATGTTCCCTGACGTTCGCCTGCCCACGGGGTTTAAAGTGCCAAAGTTTAACTTGTATGATGGGTGTGGAGATCCGGTAGCCCATTTGAGGGTTTATTGCAGTGAAATGAGAAGTGTTGGCGAGAAAGATGATTTGTTGATGGCGTATTTTAGTAAGAGCTTGACTGGGGTAGCTTTGGAATGGCATAATCGTCAGGATGTCGGTAAGTGGCATACATTGGGTGACATGGCTCAAGATTTTATTCGACACTTTCAATACAAATTAGGCATTACCACAGACCGATCCTCCCTATCTAAAATGGAAAAGAAGTCGGAGGAAAGCTTTAGGAAGTTTGGGCTCAGATGGAGGGAGAAAGCTGCTCGAGTCAACCCCCCGATTGGTGAAAAAGAAATGGTTGAGCTTTTCCTACAAGCCCAGGGGCCCACCTACTTCAGTCATTTGATTCCGACCTTGGGTAAACCTTTCAATGATGTGGTAAAAATGGGGGAGATGGTAGAAGAGGGAATCAATTCAGGCAAAATCATGAGTTATTCAGCATTGAAAGATACTACGGAAGATATTTAGAACATCCCAGTAAGTTTGGGTGGAAGAAAGAGAAATAGAAAAGATGATCCGCTGGGCATTCCTACTCAACGCTTTCAGCCTCGACATCGACCCCATGGATATCTTTGTGCACCAGATGATCCTCCCCAATGCTACTTCTCTCCACAGAACCCCCAAAGTCGTACATCACTTTCCCAGTACCCTATCCACAATGCACCACCATATGCTCCACACTCACGAGGCCCGCGATGGCCCGCACCACTTCCCCAAATATCTTACCCGCGCCCTCAAGCATATCAGCCACCTGCCCCCAAAAGGTTCCAACCGAGGCCAGAATACAAACTGAAAAGACTACTAAAAAAAGAAAAGGCTTTCACCCCTATTGGAGAATCATATGCCAGTTTTTTCCAAAGGTTGAGGCAATTGGACATATTGAAGCCGATTCAGATAAAAATGCCAAACCCTCTGCCAAAGAAGTTTGATTTTTCTCAAAGGTGCGCATATTGCTCCGATGGCCCAGTTCACAGTACAAAAAAGTGTTGGCACCTGAAAAATGCAATTCAGAAGCTTATTGATGCAGGTGACATTGTCGTGCAAAATCCAGATGCAGTAGACACTAGCCAAAGTCCATCGCCTGTTTGTAATGAGACGCATATGGTGGGTATGATTTGTTTTGAAAAGGAATATGAGAATTCTTATGAGATCCTCGAAGGTCCACGCGCTGCAAAGCTTTCAGTGCTATCAGAGGTTGATCTTAAGAACGAGCCGGCAAAGGGAACCCAAAAGCAATTTGTTAAGAACAATGTGATGAAGACTTGTGAAGGTCCTAGTATTGTTGATGCAGAATTCAGTGGCTAAGATGTTGAGCTTGGTGATTGGAAAGATGCTCCTTTCTTGGCTAGCCAGGGAGGAGTCTTGGTGGTTTATTTTGTTGTTATTTCTGTTGTCCGGTTTATTTCAGGGTTGTAATCCGGATATTGTCTTGTGGCTCAAACCCTTCTATCCTTTTATTTTGCCTGGTTTGTTTAGTCGTAGTAACTCGTTTAGTGCTGTCTAGGTTTGTTCCAGGGTTGATCCCCAGTTTAGTGCTTGTTTTGTTGTTCAAACCCCTTCACCGTTTGTCTAATGCAATTTTCTATTTTCTGTTATTTCTAGTCATTTCTGTTTAGTTCTTTTCTCCTTTTATAGTTCTCTTCATGATGGTTCTGGTGACATGACATGCACGCATAATTCTAGGTCTGGTCTTAAAGGTTAGTTTAATCATGAAGCAATAAAACAATTGTGAAGATGATAGGGACATTTGAGGAAAATAAGTAAAGGCATTTCGAGATCATTTGAAGCCCGAACCGTGTGAAACTGGGGCAGATAATCGGGAAAGTTAATAGGGTGACAAGAATTCGTTAAAGGAGAGTGCATCCCGGACGATTTGAAGCAAGCAACTTTGAGTTCAAGTACATCTCAAGTTACAAGATAAAGTCAGGAAAGTTTTCTCCGAATCGACGGAGGATATCCATTGTGAAAAGGGAATCACCCAACGAGGGTTCTGTACTTGACAAGGCGCTGAAGAAAAGTGGAAGGCATATCAGTAATACCAATGCCGAAGCCGCAAAAGAAATATTGTGCATGATCTTTAATTTTCATTTCAAGTTGCAAGTGTTGTACTTGGCATTTTCGGGGATTGGGAGGCCCTCTTTCAGCTACCCAAACACTTACACCATTTGATACCCTTTTGAGCCTGTACTAATTTCTTTGACCTCCCTCTTTTGGAATCAAGTTAGAGTCATACGAAAAAAAAAAGGAAAAAAAACGAAGAGTTCATGTCCCCATAGGTTTATTTTAGAAAGTTCATTCCAAAAGAAAAATTCAAAAAAAAAGAGAAAAAAGAGATAAAGAAAAAAAAGGAAAAAAAAAAGAAAAAAGAAAAAAAAAGAGAAAAAAAAGAAAAAGAAAAGGAAAATAGTAACAAAAGTAGTCTTGTATACTACGTTTGACCTGATTCTTGTCACCACAAGATACGTAGGCAGCCTCACGGTTCGGTCATACCAAATAAAATATTTCATAATCCCACGAAGTCGAGAGTGGGAAATTCAAAAAAAAAAAAAAAAGAAAAGAGAGGGAAAATAGATTCAAATTCCCCTGTTTTAGAAGCAGGGGCAAAGTTTTTAGAATGGATTCCAAAAGTTGTAAATAAATTAACCCCGTTTGTCATAGTTATTTTGAGCCTTTATGATATCCTTTCTTTCTAACCCTGTCCAAAAGCCACATTACAGTCCAAAAAAAGACGTCCCAGATAATCTTTGAGAGTGCTGAGTTTAGACATGCCAAGAGTATATGCTGTTTTTTACCATGGTTAATGCCTTGTCATCTGCAGAATCAAAGGAGAATAAGAAGAAAAGAACAAAATGAGAGAGTCTTATTGGTGAAAACCTTCACAGGCACCATAAGGCAATGGTGAATTGAGAGAAAGAACAAAACGAGAGAGGCTTGATGGTGAAAACCCTTCGGGCACTACAAGTCGAATAAGGATTGTGAATCAAGACTGAATAATCGGAGCATTGAAGCCCAGTTTCACGGCGAAAAGGTACAACAAGAATTGAACATCGGACTTGCTTGACAGAATAGGCCACAAGTGCATGTCATGGTCATTAGAGTTGGTATCCACATCTGATAGGTTTCTACTTTGTAGTTTCTTGTTAGAAATCATCCCTTTCCATTGCCCTTTATTCTGTTCCTTTTGTCTTGTTTACTTCCTCTTCCTGAGTCTGTTTGGTCAGAACAAGTGAGAAATGACTTCAAAAATTGCTACCAGCTTTCCAATTGCACAAAACGGGATCTGGCTAGCACATCAAAGTGTCATAAGTCAGGAAAGAACAGCAAGCACACTGAGTTGGTAACAATCAACGTGCTTTGAGATTCATGTGAAATACAAAGGATCGGTATATGTCAATTCATGAACAATGCAACAGATAGAGGGTGTTGGGTTGGAACGGATCAAAGGTATTTTCTGTTATAAGATTGACAAAGAAAGTGGTTAACCAGTGACAAGCAAGGTCTTCCAAGCGGAAATCAAAGTTATCATGGCAAGTGAAGGAGCAATAGACCTCAAGGCCAAGGCCAGTGTTTTAAGTCATGAAAGAACGGCATGCACACTGAGTGGATGGCAATTGACGTGCTTTGGGATTCATGTGAAACACAAAGGTTCAATACATGTCAATGCAAAAGCACAATGCAACAGATGAATGGTATTGGGTTGGAACGGATCAGAGGTATTTTCCGTGATAAGGGTGATAGAGAAAGTGGTTAGTCAATAAACAAGCAAGGACATCCAAGTGGAAATCAAGTTATTATGGCAAGAGAAGGAGCAATCACCCTCAAAGTCAAGGCCACAAACCAACCACCATGTTTAAACTCACAAGTTTTCTTTGAAACAGGGATGAAGACTATGTCCAAATCAAAGCTTGGAAGCTTGAATTTTTCAAATGTCGTGCCCAAATTATGTCAGCACAAAGGCGGTTTGAGAAGAGGAAAGAAATTTGTTCGATCGGCAGGAACCCTCCATGAGGAAAAGCATGGTTCAGGGCCAAGGAATTTTGTTCAAAGCAGTTCAGGTTCAAGCAATCAGGAGCCCACCTGGAGAACGAAGGGAAATCAGCAAGGTTCAAAGGAGTTCAGCAATCAGGAGCCCACTTGAAGAACAAAGGGAAGCAGTTCAAGTTTCGAGGAAAAGCAGCGCAAGTGTTGGTAATCAGGAGCCCACCTGAAGAACGAAGGGAAGCAACAATGTTCAAAGGAAGACAGCAATCAGGAGCCCACCTGGAGAACGAAGGGAAGCAACGAGGTTCAAAGGAGTTCAGCAATCAGGAGCCCACCTAAAGAACAAAGGGAAGCAGTTCAAGTTTCGAGGAAAAGCAGCAAAAGTGTTGGTAATCAGGAGCCCACCTGGAGAATGAAGGGAAGCAGCAATGTTCAAAGGAAGACAGCAATCGGGAGCCCACCTGGAGAACGAAGGGAAGCAGCAAGGTTCAAAGGAGTTCAGCAATCAGGAGCCCACCTGAAGAACAAAGGGAAGCAGTTCAAGTTTCGAGGAAAAGCAACGCAAGTGTTGGTAATCAGGAGCCCACCTGGAGAACGAAGGGAAGCAGCAATGTTCAAAGGAAGACAGCAATCAGGAGCCCGCCTGGAGAACAAAGGGAAGCAGCAATGTTGAAAGGAAGTTCGGCAATCAGGCGCCCACCTGGAGAACAAAGGGAGAACAATGCAAGTTTCGGAGGAAAGGAAGATCATTAAATTTCAGAAATCAGGAGCCCACTGGGAGACAAAGGGAAAGCAACAATGTTTGAAGGAAGACGATTCAAATTCAGTAATCAGGTGCCCGCCTGAAAAACTAAGGGAAAGCACCTCAGAATACAATTCAAGTCAGCAACAAAGGAATTTCACCTGGAGAGTACGAGTCAACAGAGCAACAAGAACTGCAAGATAAAGTTTGAAGATGTAGATAGGATTTTTGTAATTCATAGTTTAGCCTAGCTTCTTTTATTTTGTCTTGGTGTAATAAGGGGTGAAGCGAGCAGTAGCAGCAGCAACAACAGTGAAATCACAGCTTCTAGTAGTCCCAGCTACCAAAACTTCCCGAACTACACTGACCTGATTCCTTTATAGCCAAGGATATGTAGGCAACCTCGGAAGCAGGGTGCGGTCAAATCTTTCAAAAATGCTTCCCACGGAGTATTCAAACGGGCAAAAATAGCTCGTATCCGCTCACTTTATCTTTGCACGAAAACTCTTCGTGTTTCCGAGCAAAGAGAGGCAGCTATGAGCACGTAATTTTTGCCCTATATGAATTACTTCTACAGAATCCCAAAGAAATAGATTTTTCTTTTAATTATTTGCCATTTTAGGAATTTTTGTGAAATTTTCTTAATTGTTTGTTTTGTCTGTACATGTTTAATTTTATTTAATCCATGAAAATACAAAAATATCATGCATTTCATTTAGGATTTTATTTTTACATTTTTAGAATTATTCAGTAATTATTTGTTTTATAACACTTTTTGAAAAATCACAAAAATAGCGTGTTTCTACATTTTTGTCTTTTAATTTCTAGCTTATTGATTTTTCTCTTTTAATTTAGAGCTAAGTATTGTTTATAGTTTTTATAACTAACTAATTAGTTTAATTTCACACTTTTGGGTAATTTAGGATTTTTAATTTGTAGGATTTTTAATTAAAAGAAAAGGAAAATTAGATAATAAAAGAAGGAATTGAAAAAATGTTTTGTCTTGTATTTTTCAATTGAAATCCGCCCAATATCCCCAATCCAGGCCCAATTGCCCCCATACCCGGTCCAAGTTATTAGTCATTAAAGACCTTTGAAACGACGTAGTATGGGGGCGATACAACGTCGTTTTGGGTTCAGTTATGTCAAATTGATCTTAGCCTTTCGTCTTCCATCATCCAACAGCTGGGGAGGCTTCATTAAACTTGTATAATACTGTCCAAAACAACCTAGGACCAAACCCTCCTCAATCTCTCTCGTCTCCGACCTAAACCCTAGAGAACCCACCCCCCCGTAATCCCTAAGTCATCTCCGGCGGCGGCGCCACCCATTCAACCCCAAACTCTGCCTCCACAACCCCCACACCTCATGAATATGAATCCATCATCACATATCCTCAAATCCCCACCAAATCGGGTCAGTTTCAGATCTAAAAGAAGAAGAAGAAAAAGAAAATCTCCCCAAGTCTTTAAGTTAACGATTAGGGCTGAAATTGGTATTGATCGTCTGTTCTCGACGAGAACACGCAATTGATGCCAATTTCGGGTCAAATCGAAGTCGCCTGGGGTTTGTCAAGCCCTGTCTATGTGGCCATTTAGGTATTTCTGTTCTTTTCTCCTTCTTCTCCATCCTTTGTATTGTTCTCGTCCCCGTCCCCTTCTGTTTTTTCACTTTTCTTTCTTGTTTACTGCTTTAAAGTCATTTTGTTTGCATGATTAGGATCGAGTCATTTTAGTGTGTGATGTTTAGATTAATCTCTCTGTAGTATTTGCTAGTTTTCTTTTTACTTCTTTTCTTTTTTTTAGTTCTACTTCGTGTAAAGATTTGGTGTCTAAAAATTCAGAAAAGGAGTCATTTTGGTTTTCTTAATCTGCCTGAGAATTCATTGGCCTAAAACTAAACTTGGGCTCGCTAAAATGCAAGAAGCCCAAAGAGCTGTTGAAGCTCGCTGTTACAAGGGGCCCAAAGGCATTTGGGCAATTTGGTTCAAAGGCTTAGTGTGAAGGTAATTAGTAAGTCTTGTAAGGGTATTTGGGGAAATTTAAATAGGAGAATCTTCAGTAACCAACTCAGGAAATTTCTAGGAAAGTGAGATTAGGACTGTTTTGAAAAACTGATTTTTAAACCAAGGATTCAATAGCAAAAAAGAAAATTCAAAAAGGAGTAAAGGGCAAAAACTGAACTCATTTCTGCTGCCCTAGAACTCCTCTATAAAATACCATTTCTTCACTCTCATAGAGAGGAGAACACTAAAAAATCAGAAAACGGTTGAGAGGGTTATTCTGAAAATACGTTGAAATTTATGCATCTTTTCGGGTTGAAATTGGTTCTGAATCTGCTCCTTAGTCTTGAGTGTTAATTGGAATTCAAAAAGCTTCGCTGAAATCTTGTTTATCTGGGTTAAAATGGTCTAAAGAGTTGAATCTGGCTGTGTTTTGGAGCTGTTGATTCATCTGCTCTGTTGCTGTTGCTAAATCCTCATTTTTCTTTGGTTTCTTTTGGATATCCAGGTACCTCCTTGGACTATACTCAATGTGAAGCTCAAAATTGAAGCATGTAATTGAAAAATGTGGAGTTTATGCATAATATCAACTGATTTGGTTTAAAATTTAGCCTTGTTTTCTGCATTACTTTATTTTTACTATATGACCTATTGTGTTTGCCTATGCTGTTGGCAGTACCTTTCTAAGGGCTATATTAAGTTTCGATTCAGCATGTAGATTTAGTCTTCCAGTCAATTACATTATATTTAGACATCAGTTTTGTCAATAGGACTTTTGTTGTTGTGTATTTAATCATGGACCATCAGAGTATGGACTAAAACTTTGGTGAATAATATTTAGTTTGGTGATGATGTTGGGTTCAAGTCAGCTTTCATCATTAACTTTGTTGCTTTAAAAATTCAATTTTCATTGTTTGAATGGATTCATAGATTACTGTTGTATTGTAATGTCGTGTGTGAATGTCTGAAGCATTCTACTGTTGGTTGCACTACATATATGGAACTTATCATCAATTAACGGTGGTTTTAATCTTTTAAAAAATACATGTGGCCTGAATATTCACTAAGTAGTAGTGGTCTAATGTTCTGCAGTTGAGATTTGCATTAGGTGTTGAGTTTCATTTGGTTTTTGACGAAATCAGTTGGTTTAACATAAATTGAAGCTTGGATAATCAAAGTATGGGTGTAATGTGGTTTACTAGCATTTAAGGTCTCCTGTATGTCAAGTTGCTGCATACTGATGACTAGGCTCATTTGGTTTTTCTCTTAGATTTGCATGTCAGCCTTGCATCGTATGGGCTCGATCTTGGGTCCTCTGTCTTCAGTTTGTGTTTTATTTTTTGTAAGGTTTGGGCTTCCTTTGGGTCTGAACCTTAAGGCTATTGTGAAACAAGGAGACTTGCACCCCCACAACTCTGTCAGGCTTGGGCTCAATCACGTTGCCTTCTGCACCAATATGGAAATTTTCAATAAACTATTGGGCCTGCTGCCAGGCCCAGGCTTTTGAATAGATATGGATCGGATCTCCTTTAATACTAGCCCGTCTGGTTAATGAGCTTAGTTTGAACATTGCCTTTAAAATTTAATAATTCTGAATGCCCTTAGCCTTTTAATTAATTAGTTCCTCTTAAAATTAGAATCGAGGTGTGCCATAGTGCAAAATTAGATAACCCATGGCCCTCGGATAATTAATATGAATTCTTTTAAAATTGAGGTGTGCCATTAGTTGAAATTTCCATGTCCCTCGCATAAATACAAAATTAGTTTAGAAATGCCTTGAACTATCGTAGTTTGCTTTAGGCGCGTTTAATTAAATAATTGTCATAGCTACGGGTACGGTTCCCGCGACGTAGTTGTGACGCCTAATTTCTAAAATCTGGGGGTACATTTATGTGACCCGGCCACAATTTAATCTTGTTAATAAATTAAACATGTTGTGGATCGTGGGTACGGTTCTCGTGACATAATTTGCAACGTGTAATTAAATAATTGGTTGTATAACAATTGGATTACTAAAAGCGGTTTAAAAGGAATAAAATGGACCTAGGTTTCAAGAATGTTTTAAAATCAGATAAATTGGTCAATAAAAATAGTTGAGCGATCGTGCTAGAACCACGGAACCCGGGAATGCCTAACACCTTCTCCCAGGTTAACAGAATTCCTTACCCGGATTTCTGTGTTCGCGGACTGTAAAATAGAGTCAATCTTTCCTCGATTCGGGATTTGAACCGGTGAATTGGGACACCATAAATTATCCCAAGTGGCTACTCTGATTTATAAATAAATAATCACGTTTCGATTGTCACTAAAATTGGAAAAAACTCCCTTATATACCCTTCCGGGGTAGGAAAAAGGAGGTGTGCAATATTTCATGAATCTATCTTCGATTTTAGCTTTTGGTTGATGAATTGAAGGAGGAAATTGGGGGTTTTGGCCTAAAGTTTTATAATATAAATTTTTGAGTTTCGAACACCGATTTGGAGTCGGATTTGAGTGAAACTAGTATGTTTGGACTCATAATCGAATGGGTTGTCGGATTTTGTGAGTTTTATCGAGTTTCGAGGCATGGGCCCGTGTGTGATTTTTGGCCGGGTTTGGGATTTGATGTAGAATTCGATCTTTATCAATTGTAATTGCTTCCTTGGGCTTTATCTAATGTATTTGAGTTGCTTTTGGCTAGTTTTGAGCCGTTCGGAGGTCGCTACGCACGTGATGGCATTTTTGGAGCATCGCTTGGCTTGCTCGGTGTCGGAATCAGCTTGTTTAAGATAAGTAACTCTTCTAAACTTAGTGCTGAGGGTATAAAACCCCAAATTACGTGCTATGTGATTGATGTTGATGTGACGCACATGCTAGGTGACGGGCGTGTGGGCGTGCACCCTATGAATTGTGACTCTGTTGTTTCCAAGGCACTGAATAGCCACCCTATTTTGTTGATATCTGTGTTTTCACCATGTGATAAAGTAAATGAGCTGAACATCATGCTAGATATCATGTTTAGGCTTTATGCTGATATTGTTGGGACCCATAGTGGTCGTTTCTTGCTGTCATCTCATTGATTTCATTGACATTTCGTACCCAGTCACATTCATGCATTCATATCATATCTCGGTCTTAGTTGTTACTTGTTTATACATCATATCATTGTTCCGGTTCAGTTTTCATGGCATTGTTAGCCCGTGCGTGAGACTGAAGAGATTGATGACTGAGTGAGGCCGAGAGCCTGATTATGAGTGACAGTTATGGGATCGGATTGCACGTCGCAGCGGTTATATTGATTTATGCCATGATAGGCTTGTTATGGCGCTTGGGCTGTAGGAGCCCCTCCGGAGTCTACACAGCCCCAGTGAGCGCGATTTCTTATATTCAGGGATGGATCTTCCCTTGGAATGGAGATGGATCTTCTCCATGAGGCTGGATTGGCCTGTTTCCTCGGTATTGGAGACTGATGGTCATTGATGTATATATTCCGGGATGGATATTCCCTGGGCTATATGAGCCATATACAGTACCGAGTGGTTGAGCATATATATATATATACATATACCTGGAGATGGATCTTCTCCATGGGGTCGGAATGGCCCTTCCTCGGTACTGGGTGACTTATAGTCAGTGTTGTATATGTTCCGGGATGGATTTTCCCTGGGCCGTGTGGGCCATATACAGTGCCGAGTGGTTGAGTATGATGAGTGAAAAGTGTGATACAGTGAGGTTGAGTACTCTGAGAGTGATGAGTACAGGATTTGTCTCTGAGGTACTTGGCATTGGCATGCATATATGACATACATGCATTGAGACGCATCTTCCTCATGCTGTACGGTATGACGTCATTCATGACATTTTTTACACACATTGACATGTGGTCACAGATAGGTATTTCACACTTGCTATTTGGAAAGAAAATAAAACATCTTATCTATTGTGAAAAAGGTTTTTCTGAAAAAGAAATACAGTTTACAAGCTATCTCATATTTCATGACATTTTCGGTAAAATTTTTGGGTTTTTCACTGATATTCTTGAAAGGTGGAACCATTTTTGGAAAAATATAAAAAGGCTGAGCATTCTATCTCTGAGCTACTTCTTATGTACTTGTTTTACACTGTTATTAACTGATATTGGATATTAGTGTTGGACACGACCTATGTTCCAGCTCGTCACTGCTTTCAACCTATTGTTAGGTTTGTTACTTATGAGTACATGGGGTCGGTTGTACTCATACTGCACTTCCTGCACATTGCGTGCAGATCCCAGATGCCGATGTTACTGGATTCGATGGTTGCTGGATTAGACGGCGTACCTGCGTTCCTGTTGTATGCTGCCTCTTGTTCATGGTAGTTGTAGATTTATAAAGACTCTGTTTATGTACTTTTCAAATAGAAGATGTATCTGTTCCATATCAGCTTTGTAAACTCTATTCTTAGAAGCTCATGATTTGTACTACCAATCCTTGGGAAATGTAATAGATCAAGATAATTTATTTTGTTTAATTGACCTCGTAGCATTGTTGAAACTGGATAATTATTATTTGGCTTACCTAGCCGGTTGGGTTAGGTTCCATCACGACTAGCGGGTTTTGGGTCGTGACAGATTGGTATCAGAGCTCTAGGTTCATAGGTTCTACAAGTCATGAGCAAGTGTCTAGTAGAGTCTTGCGGATCGGTATGATGATGTCCATATCTATCTTCGAGAGGCTACATGGCATTTAGGATATACTTCCCATCTTTCTATCCTTATCGTACGACATTGATTCAGCTTGAAGCGTAATCCTTTGAATTCCTTCCACACATTTGTATGCACACAGGAGCGCTCAGTATCAGCTGTGCATCGACGACTTGTGATTCCCTGGATGAGGTGCGAGATATGATTTCGGTATGATGATAATGGGCCAGTCAGGAGGACTTGAGGCTGGATTTTAACTGTAGCTTGAGCACAGAGATGTCGATTGTGTGAGCGCGTGCTTTTGGACTTATATGCATCCAGTAGTGTCCCTATTGGTGGGATTTATGGCAGGATGGCTACGTGATGAGCATGTTATAACTGCGAGATGTGTTCATATGGGTTGAATTTGACGAGAAGGGTTTACTTGTAATGTGACGAGAAGGGTTTGGTGCTTGATTTCCATCTTGATTCGATGTGTAGCTCCGAGTCATGGGTGTGTTGAATGATCTTTTCATGTTGTTTAGTTGAGGAGTGAAGTAGATTTCATGTCGTGAGATGAGTTCAGACTCAGGAAGATTAAGTGATTGCGTAATGTTTATGACCGTGGAAGGGTATAGAGGGAGGTCAGTTTGAAGCAAAGTTGTGGGTTATCTCCTGCGGGGTGTCCTGAGGTTGTGTGATCCCTATGTTGTGTTGTAGCGAGTTCTATTTTACCAGTAAAATATATGTGTTGCAATTTGAGTTTTGGATTGCTTATGAGAGTGGGCTTGACTGTTACAAGGGTGAATGCGAGATTTGCAGATGATTTGAGATATTAGATGGTTTGTGTTGCATGAGCTTATGGAGGATTTAGTCGAATCTCACTAAGGTGTTATGGCAGTAATAGAGTGTGGGCATTGGGAGCTATTGTGTGTTTTGATCTATGGCTTTGAGCCAAGTGGGGGAGTCCGCTATTGATAAGTCGATTATACCGTTATGTATTGTATTGGTTTCGGTTTGAGGTATACTTGCAAATGAGTTATGGCTTACAGAGGTTGAGATCGAGGATGACTTGAGTAAAGGAATTTCTGGGTACGAGTTGTATTAGGCTTTATGAGTATATGAGGATTCACGGAAGGGCTTGAGTTGTTATTGGTGAAGGATGTAATGTGCATGTAGTAGGAATTTATTTGGTTGCATTAAGGTGGAGTCACTTCCTTGGGTGTTGGAGTGCTAATGGGGCACAAGTCGTTCGGCCGGTTTGATCAGTCTAATTGTGATTTGAGCAGAGTGGATCACTCTCGGGAATGGTTCTAATGAATTCAAGATCTAAATGTGGCAATTGAGAATTTTGCAGATTTGTACATGGCTAGAATCGGAGGGTTAAACTGGATGGTGTCGAGACTCGCAGTATTTCTATATCATTATGGATTCTACATTCAGTATCAGGAAGGTAAGATGAACAACTTTAAATTCACATAAGGTCTCTTCAGAGTGGGTATCTCGGTTGTGGTACTTTTGGGGTGATTAAGAGTGCATTCAGCGGCTTATGAGCCTTAAGGCGGTGTGGTTTTATGCTAAAGCTCGTGGGGAAAGTTTTGGTTAAGGATAGTAGTGTACTAGCAAGGAAAGATATCAATTTGAAGGTAATTCAGAAGGAACTCGGGGGAAATAGGACAGTTGGTAGTAGGTTGAATCGGCATGGTAATGGATATGATCGATTCTTTGGGTACTTATGATGTGGTGGGTTCCTATAGGTGTTTTGTGGCAATACTCTTAGGTTTTGACGACATGCGTGGCTTGGTTGAGTTGGAAGAATTCAGTCCTGACGGTTTGGTTTTGTGCAAATGGGATTCAGAGAGTTCTTGATGGTTTCTACCACGGTTAGAGATGTATATTTCCTACTGGTGTGGAGAGCATGTGATGTATAGTGATTTTCTCCTGGATAGGATCAAAGGGAAAGTTCTCAGCTAATTGAGTATGCAGTTTACACTGACTCGGAGTGGATTATGAAGTTCTCGTATCTATCATAGGATGGCATGGTATATGCGGTGTGTCGTGTAGGATCGAGATTGACATGTGCAAGGTCACAATTCAGTTTTGAAAGGATGGTCATAAATTCTTAGGCCGCATGGACGGTTTCAGACGACTAGGTAAATGTTATTACTATTTGGTATGGGTTGATGAGAGTATACATTTCAGAAAGGGCAATGTGTTTGATTAGTGGATACATCATTGGTATTGCGACATTCTCTTGTTTGATCGACTGCTGGTGTTCGAATTTTGCCTTGTGGCACAGAAGAATTATAGAAGTATTCCTCGTGGGATGACCGTGTAATTTGAGAAGTGTTAGGCATTCAGGCAATGGAGTTGAGATCAGATATGGTGATTTATGTGTTCTATGGATTTGGAGACTGGGTTTCTCATGAGTAGATTGTTTCGTAGTTGTGGACTGTGAAAATGTAGCCAAGGTTGGGAAGAGGATAGTATGTGTTGTGATTCAGTCATTGTGGACTTTTGGAGGTTATTTATCTATTGTGGGTGACCAGAGTTAATTTGGGGTTCATTGGTAGGCCAAAATGGATGTGTATTCTACACTGGGTCGGATTTGTTGACTCCGAACTGCTATTGTTGAGGGATGTGCCATTTAGTTGTTATTGAGCTTATTCGTGTTCTGAAATGATCTGTGAGTTACCCCTCTATGTTACGAGGAGTTGTTATTCGTTGGTTATATGCACACATGGTGCGGTTCTATTGGGGCTTTATAGCAGAAATTTGAGCCAGATGAGTATTTAGGTATTGCGTGATTGATTGCGCGTTAGCTATGTTCTTTTTGGATGGTGGAAGTGTGTTATTTGCTCTCAAGGGTTATGGTAATGCACTTTGGGTGCTTGATGTCGAATTTTGTGGGGTTATTGATTTTGAGAAAGGCGGCTCGAGGTATATAATATGGACCGGCGTTTGGATGGGGTCACGCATTGTAGCGAAGTTATGTAGAGGTATGACCCTTTGTGTTAGATTCGCGGGTTTGGATGGGGTCACGCATTGTAGCGAAGTTGTGTAGAGGTATGACCCTTTGTATTAGATTCGCGAGTTTGGATGGGGTCACTGCGGTGTGTGATGAGTTCTTAGCATTGCGTCGTGGTTCTCTTGTCTGATGTCATTTTCCATGTTTGGGTACATTTGGAATGTTACTTATTGGTGCATGGATTGCACGAGTTGCAGCTTTAGATGGTATTGATGTGTCATGACACTAGAGTGGTCGCGTTGGATGAGATGGGGTCATTGGACCTAGAATGAATACTATCAAAATTGATTACAGCATGGTTGGAAAGTCGGCTTAGAAAATTGCTATAGTCCTTGTCGAATGAGAGGGAGTTCCACAACTTGTTGATCTGGCAAGTGGTTATGAGTTTCTGCGTGATTGTTTCATCATTAGCAGTATATGAAGGTGTTAGAACGAGGCTTTGATTGATAAGAGGTTTATTACCGGCATTGGTTTGTTTTGAGCAACTACTGTGATTAGAAGTTATCGCTATGAGTGGTTGAGTTTTGAGGTATATCATGTGATTACATCTTGGGTTACGGATATGGCTTGATAGAGCTTGTTCAGACTTATTCAGTGTGTAGATGCGAGATTCTGATCTTATAGAAAATTTTTGATGAGGAAATTGGATTCTAAGGCTTATGGGCTGGGTTGGATTAAGAAATTTCAGTTATGTTGTGTTATCAGACCTATAAGGAATAGGGTGACGTGGGTATGTACATGGTAAGGTTATACAGTGATTTATTGGATTTTGGAACAACTCAAGGAACGCTCGAGGATGAACATATGTTTAAGTTGGGGAGGATCTAAAGACCTGACCGGTCGTTTTGAGCATTTGCACTTCGCTCGGTTGTTTGAGGGCATGAGTAGCTCCGTATGATGTATTATGACTTATGTGAACCATCGGTTTGGGTTTTCTGGTTAATCGGGATTGCTTTGGAAGAATGATTCTCAGCTAGAAGTTTTAAATTTGAAAGGTTTGACCATGTTTTGACTTTGTAGTATTTGACCTCGGATTGGATTTTTTTATGGTTCCGTTAGCTCCGTTGGGTGATTTTGGACTTAGGAGCGCGTCCGGATTGTGATTTGGAGGTCCGTGGTAGAATTTGGCTTGAAATGGAGAAAGTTGGAATTTTGGAAAGTTTGACAGGGAGTGGACTTTTTATATCGGGGTCGGATTCCGATTCCGAAAGTTAGAGCAGGTCTGTAATGTCAAATGTAACCTGTGTGCAAAATTTGAGGTCAATCGGACGTGATTTGATAGGTTTCGGCATCGATTGTGGAAGTTGAAGTTTCAAAGTTCAATAATTTTGAATTTAGGTGTGATTTATCGTTTCGATGTTATGTGTGTTTTGAGGCCTCGAGTAGATTTGTGTGATGTTATGGGACTTTTTGGTATATTTGGTCGGGGTCCCGAGCGGCTCGAGTGAGTTTCGGATGAGGTTCGGATCATTTTCATTTCATGTTGCATTGCTGAAGGCTGCTGGTTCTGGTGTTTCCGGATTTGCGGAAGAATGCACGCAGATGCGAGTCCGCAAATGCGGATAGTTGAACGCAGAAGCGAAGTTTAGGCTGGTGAACTAAGGTCGCAGGTGCAAAGATTCTCCCGCACCTGCGTGGTCACAAAAGCGGGAGTTTTGGCGCATAAGCGGTTGTTACGCAGGTGCGATGGGCTTTTCCACACCCGCGGTTGCGCAGATGCGTGGTATGGATCGCAGAAGTGGGGGCCTAGTTTTAGTGTTTTACCGCAGAATTGGAGTTTTGGTCGCTTCTGCGACACCGCAGATGTGGTTATGTGTCCGCAGAAGCGGAAGTGCTGGTCGGAATGATAAATACAAGGGTTCACGATTTTGGCTTCATTTTAACATTTCCAAGCTCGGATTGAGGCGATTTTTGGAGCAATTCTCACCATATGAATTGGGGTAAGTGTTCTACACTCGGTCTTGGTTATATTTCATGAATCTATCTTCGATTTTAGCTTTTGGTTGATGAATTGAAGGAGGAAATTGGGGGTTTTGGCCTAAAGTTCATAATATGAATCTTTGAGTTTTGAACACCGATTTGGAGTCGGATTTGAGTGAAACTAGTGTTGATACCCAATTTTTCCCTGTATATTTTTTATATGCAAAATACATTCAAAATAACATAGGTCTGCATATATAAGTGTGTCCAAATGTTTTAGTATTTTTCCTAATTTTTAAAAGATTTTTAAATCAATTTATTGCCCTATTTTAGCTATACAAAAACCAATAATTATTCCTCAAATTATCATTTTTGGTGATTAATTTATTTTATTCTCATATTATCCCAAAATATAGCTAAGGTAATTTTTGCACATTTTTGCAAATTTATTTAGTATTTTTAAAGCTAAATTGCATATAATTGCAATATTAGCCTATTTTAAGAATTAATTGCGCTTATAATTACAAATTTGATTCCAGTATTTTAACTTAATATTTATATATTATTAATAAATTTAGTACCTTTAATTTGTTTTCAGAAATCATTTTACTATTTTATAAAATAAAAAAGGAAAAAATAGCTATTTAAAATCTAGCCCTATTTATTTCAATTTTAGCCCAAATCGACCACCCCAATTAATCCAATTTCAATCTCAATTGGACCGGCCCAATTCCTAAACTACCCGCCCATGACCCGATTTAATCCAACCCGCCCGGCTCCCCAATAAATCCAGGCCGTTGATCAAAATGATCAACGGCCATGATCCCTCCATTCCTTTTTAATTTACCAAACCCCCCTCAACCCTAAATCATTTCACCTAAGACGCCGCCTTTGAATCCCTTCACCCCCTCAAACTCTCTCGAACCTTCTCTGAACCCTAATCGTCTCCTACCATCTCCCACCGTGAAACTGTCACGACCCCAATCCCGATCGTGATGGCGCCCAACACTAATGCTAGGCAAGCCCGACCAATTTAAATACTCTCAACCCAAATACGCAATCCGTTAACAAATAATACGATTAAAATAGCAAATATCAAAGTTCCAATCCGAAACTAAATAAAATAGTACGGAAAATAATAACGAATATCCAAACATTCCCCAATAGATCTGGAGTCACGAGTCTAGAGCCTCTAGATGTAACAGAGTACTATATCCATAGTAATAAAGAAGTCTAGGATATGGAAAGATAAATGAAATAAAAGGGGAGGAGTCGGGTCCTGCGGACGTCAGGCAGCTACCTCAACAACTCCTGAAAATAAACTTCACGAAAACAGCAAATAGCTCCACTAAGTCTCCGGAGCACCTGAATCTGCACAGATGGTGCAGGGAGTAAAGTGAGTACTTCCAACTCAGTGAGTAACAAACATATATAATGGCTGAAAGTAAGAAATCCC